>NC_023750.2:20554791-20835978 GCF_000499845.2 Phaseolus vulgaris
CGCCTTCAAAGCTAGCAACAATCAGGCGGAGTATGAGGCCCTGATTGCAGGAATGTTGTTAGCAAGAGAAATGGGAGCAAGAAATCTGCTGGCCAAGAGCGATTCGTTACTGGTCACCGGGCAGGTTACCGGGGAGTTCCAAGCAAAGGACCCCAGATGGCAGCCTACCTGGAGTATGTGCAGCTCCTAAAGACGTCCTTCGCCGAGTTTGAGTTAGTGCACGTGCCAAGAGAGCAGAATGCCCGAGCAGACCTGCTTGCCAAGTTGCCAGCTCAGGCAAGGGGGGAAGCAGAGGACCGTCATTCAGGAGACCCTGAAGGTGCCGCGCGCGTTCGTATCAGACAACCAGGTGCTTCACGTACGCAAGTCAATGGAGCGTCTAACGATCGGTCATCGGTCGTTGACCCAAGAAACGCTAAGAGCACCGAGGGTGAGATCGCGACCCTCAAAGACCGATGAGTCGATGGAGGTTCATGCGGAGAAGGAACCCGACACCTGGATGACGCCAATACCAGCTATACTTAGAAGATGGTGTACTCCCGCTCGATCTGGCAGAGGCAAAAAGAATAAAGAGGGGTTCAAGTAAGTTTACTCTTATAGATGGAAGCCTATTTAGATTTGGATTTTCTCACCCTGTGCAGATCTGTGTACACGGCGAGCAATGCACCAGACTTATGTCTGAGCTGCACGAGGGGGTGTGCGGAAGCCATGTAGGTGGTCGCGCTTTGGCAAGTAGAGTACTCCGCGCGGGGTACTACTGGCCAAAGCTGAAGGAAGATTGCATAAGGTTTGCTCAGCGATGCAAACAATGTCAGCTGCATGCAGATTGGCACAAGGCACCCCCTGAGGAGTTGAGGTCCATCCATAGCCCGTGGCCATTCCATACATGGGGGATTGACATCCTAGGACCTTTTCCCCTGGCGACAAGGCAGATGAAGTTCCTCATTGTGGCCATCGAATATTTCACTAAGTGGGTGGAGGCAGAGCCAGTTGCACACATCACCGCACAGAAAGTCGAACACTTCGTCTGGAAGAACATTGTCTGCCGCTTCGGAATACCCAAGAGGCTGGTTTCCGACAATGGCACCCAGTTCACAAGTCATCAGCTGAGGAAGATGTGTGAAGAGTTAAAGATACAACAGGTTTTCGCTTCAGTGGAGCACCCACAAACAAATGGGCAGGTGGAGTCAGCAAATCGAGTGCTGCTCAGGGGGCTAAAGCGAAGACTAGACAAGGCCAAAGGAGGCTGGGCAGAGGAGGTCCCCAGAATTGTATGGTCTTATCACACCACCCCACAGTCCAGCACCCATGAGACACCCTTCAGCCTTGTCTATGGGACAGACGCCATGATTCCTGTGGAAATACAGGAGAGCTCCCCCAGATTCTTGAACTTCGTTGCTGAAGAGTCCAATGAAGAGCGTAAGGTGAATCTGGATCTGCTAGACGAAGTGCGGGAAGAGGCCAGAGTCAGTGCTGAAGCTGTGAAGAGAAGAGTGGAGCGGAGGCACAACTCTAAAGTGAGGCCCAGGCGTTTCCAGGAAGGTGATCTGGTGATGAGAAAGGTGCATCAGAATGACATGCAGAACAAGTTATCCCCAAAGTGGACAGGCCCGTACAGAGTGGTGGAGACATTAGAGAACGGAGCCTATCGCCTAGAGACTTTGGAAGGAGGAGCAATCCCCAGAACATGGAACGCCACCCATTTAAAATTTTATTTCAGTTAAAGTTGTACAGTAATAGGCGTTCTCGCGCTAAAAGATGCATGTTTGTATGTAGTGGAAACAGTTGAACAGACAAGGGGGCACTCTTTTCCCAAATGAGGGTTTTTAACGAGGCCACCCAATTAAAGAAAAAATTCCAGCATATAAAGCGTGCTCAAGTATTAAAGTTAAAATCCTCCTTGCCCCAGGTGCAAGTGCAGGTGATTGGTTAGGCCCTACTTGCCCTAGGCGCAAGTACTGGCACCAATCTAAGTCTTCCTCACCCCAGGTGTGAGCGCAAGCAGTTAAAGGTTTGAAAAGCCAGGGGTGCTAGTAAGACCAAGGGGGGGAAAGGAAAGGTTTTGACAAAACGTCCTTACCCACTTGGCATACACCAATATTGGCCCAGTAAGACTCTTAGTCAGAAACCCTTCTCACCCCAGGAGTGAGACCGGGAATGAGCGACTCAACCCGCCAAAGGGTGATGACCTTGGGGAAAGTAAAAGGGGTTAGCGAGAAACACTTTTCTTTCCCCAAGACGAGGCATCACCTTGAGCGATCGATGTCAAAGTCCTTTATGCACTTAGCGCTAGAGCGACAGAGAAAGCTAAGTAAAGACTAAAGAGCGATCACTGATGAGTCGTCGGTAATTGGCTAGTAGTGCAAAGCAGCGCACGAGGACTGTTAAACACCAAGCTGAGGGAATAGCCAGTCGTGATCAAGCAGAAGCAAAAGAGTAAGAGAAGCAGATCGCGCTAAGCCTAAGCTGGTTAACACTTAGTCGTGCGCAAAGTAAAAGACGAAGCTCAAGATCGCGCTAAGCCTAAGCTGGTTAACACTTAGTCGTGTGCGAAAGGAAAGGTAAAGCCCAAGATCGCGCTGAACCTAAACTAGCTAACAGTTAGTCACGCACATAAAGATAAGTGAAGTTCAAAGAAAATACAAGGGAAGAAACTTATGCAACAAAAGAAGCTCATACAAATTGAGAGTTTACATTCATAGCCAAGTCTTATACAATTCCAAAGTGCGAAGAAAGAAAAACTGTACATAAGCTAAATTTACAGAGAAAGAAGGGTTTAAGGAGCAGGGGGGATGAGCTTTCCATCCACCACTTCATGGTAGATGCTGAACTGCGAGAGGTCCAGGTCCGGGAGAACGCATTTGATTTGCTCGAGTGCTAGCTCGAATCCGTCTGTAAGGGCATCAGCACCCACGTTCATCAAATCAGCCTTCTCCACCTCCAGTTCTTGCTTTGAAGCCTCCGCAGCATCCCTCTCAGTGGTGACGGCAGCAAGGGAGGAGGCAGCCTCAGACAGTTTGCCCACCACCTCCTCAAGTCTTTTCTCCCCAGCAGCAGCTGCTTCTTTGGCGGACTCGAGCTCCCCCAATAGCTGAGTGTTCTGTTGGCACAGGGAGGAAGTCTCGGCCTTAAGCTCAACCACCGTGCAGTCCAAGGAGCTAACAGCTTCCCCCATCAAGATCTCTGTCTTGATGGTCTCTTGGACCTGCGCTAGGTACTCCCTCCTAGCTTTCTCCACCATGCCCCGCATCAACTCCACAGATCCCTGGGCAGCTTCAAAGTCACTTCGCAGTGACTCCTTGTCATGCTCAAGATCCTTCACCCTCTTCTCCAGGGCTAGTTGCTTGCGATGCTGGGTGGAAAACTCCAGAGAGAGCACCACCTGCTTGGCCAGGTGCATATCCACCTCATCACCACTCCACTCGACAAGCTCCCGGTTGCTTATGAGCTTTCGAACCAGGGTGATGACCCTGCTGAAGTTCTCGTGGGTGGCCCCAGAAGCGCTTGGGCGCGAGCTAGACCCACCACATTCAGCAGCGATGTTAGGGATTGGCAGCAGTGGTGGTGGTGCACCCCCAGCCTGGGCAGAAGCGCCCCCAGCAAGATGAGCGGATAGACCAGGTGATTGGCCTGCTGGGGGGGAAGATAGTAGTTGGGTAGTTGGAGGCAGCTGGTGGCCTGGAGAAGGAAGGCTGGTGGGCTCTGTGGCAGTTTGAGCGCAGGGAGGAGGGGAAGACCCTTCCTCTACTTCCACCACCTCAATCTCTCCAGGCTGGAGAGATGAGGCCCCCTCAACCGCTGACCTTTTCCTTTGGCGGTGTACCAGAGGAGAGCCTGAGCTCTCCTCTTCAGTTGAAGCAGCAGTAGCAGCAGCGGTTGAAGCGGAAGCCTTCACCAGCCTCTTCCTTTTCTTCCTTGGCTCGGGGCCTTCAGCTGGCGCGACCGAGAGTGGAGGGGCCGCAATGGGCTCAGTTGTAGAGGAAGAGGAACCAGTGCCCTTGGCTCCCCTACGTTTGGCAAGCTCCAGCAGGGCCAGCTTCCTGTCTTTCCCCGTCATCGAGTCTGCATACATGGAAAAGGGAAGGGTTAGATGACCAAGATATGCAAGTAAGTTAAAGAACACATAAAAGTATGCATGAAAAAGTGCAGGTATCCGAAGAAGTGCAAGGAAGGCTACCTATATATTTTTTCAGAGCCACCACATCAAATTCATCTTTGATGAGGCGAGCGGAGTTGTACTTGGCCCCCAGGAGCAGCCCACATAGCTCGCGCTCGTAGGGGGCCATAGCTTCGAGGTCCCTGGATTTCTTGAACTCGACTCCAGGAACCCAGTAGAGGGGGTACCCCTCGAGCAGGCTTGGACTTTGAGGGGTAGCAGATATCATGTAGAATCTGCCCTTCCAATCTTTGAAGGATTGCTGGTACAGGCCCAGGAGCACCCGTCCAGCAACCCCGTTCAGACTCACCCAGGACCTGTCCCCAGGGTTCTTCGCTTCGAAGAAGTAAAGGAACACGTCCACGGAGGCGTTGTGCCCGAAATGACTGCAGAGGATTTGAAACGCCCGGATGAAGGCCCAGGCATTTGGATGGAGTTGGCAGGGCGCGACGTTTAACTCCATCATCAACTCCTTTTCGAAGAAAGTGAAAGGGAGGCGCAACTTTAGTCTTTTGAAAATGGCGGAGTAGATGAAGACAAAGGGCACCCCATTGGTGGCCCTGTCATCTACGCAGATAGGCATCCCTCGAGGAGGGATGCGAATTTGAATGTTGAAGTCGTTCTCCCTGTCGATGGAGTAGGAAGGCTCATCGGGGTTGCGACTTAGCAGGGACTTGAGATGGCCCTCAGGCAGTAGAGTGGAGGTTTCGGCGAGCAATGCCAGGGGAGCCCATTGGTAGACCCTGGCGTTGTCGTGGTAGGAGGTAGCCACAGGCGGTGGTGGAGCTGGCGCACTCGCGGAAGGCTGTGCACCAGAAGAAGAAGCAATGATGCGCGCAGTTTGTTTCAAGCGAGCCATCGTGAGATAGCTGCAAATGGAGGAAAAACGAAAAAGTCAGAATAAATGGGAGAAGGAGGAATGATGAATGTTTCGGTGAAAACAGAAAGGGAAAGGAAAAGGAGATGCCCAAATGAAAAGAAGAAGAAGAAGAAGCAGAAGCCAGAGTAAGAGCCTGAAAAAACCCTAGCGCGGGTTCGAGAGAGGGAAATGGGGAAGATGAATGCATGATAACTAGAATGATAAATGCAATCGGTAAAGATGACCAAAAAGGGGCCAGGGAAAAGAAAAACCATACCTTTGAATGATCGCAAGAGATTGGGAGGCAGAGAATTTGAAGAAAGATGGGTGCGCAGAGGAGAAGTTCGCAGAGAGTCTGAGAGTCGAATGAAGAAGATGGAGGAACCGTGAAAGGGCGCGCCAATTTGAATAAGAGAAGCGCTAGCGATGCACAACGCTGGCCGTTGAAGGCGCCACGTGTCGCGAGATTAAGAAAGGGAGCCCAAACGTTAAAGAAGCAGCACGTGAGGTGGCAAGTGAGGCGGCCCCACTTGCCACGTGGACTGGGGGCACGACCACTTAGTCTCTTCGCTGAGAACGAGTTCTCGACTCGAGACTGGGGGGCTTGTGATCCGATCGGTCATCGGTAGTCGATGACGTCAGCAGTAGAGAACCACGTGGACCACTCGAAGGGTGACACGTGGACCAGGTGGCAGAGAGGTCGGGGGGACGATCGCCAAGAGAGGTGATCGGTAGTCAGTAACCAAGTTACCACCGACAGATCAGGCGGCAGAGAGGTCGGGGGATAGATCACCCAGGATGGTGATCGGTGGTCAGTAGCCAAGTGACCACCAGCAGACCAGTTCCCAGACTCACGCCTGGAGGCAGAGCGCGATAAGCGAATAAACACTGATCAGTCATCGGGTGCATTGTCATCGGGGTCTCGTGTTACACGCAGTTAAACTGGGACTAAGGTTCCCAGCGAGAGCGTTACGCATGGACCTCGCATGAGCACACCTCAAGGAATCATGCACGAGAGTGGCCTGAGGGAACTAGTAAGCCAGTCGGTGATTGGTGATTCCCTCAACCCATTACGTGCGTGGCATCGTGAAGGGTAAGTCGCCTACGCAGAGAGTAACGTTTGGTGAGTGTGCCTAGACCAGCCACACCCGACGTTCTCCTAAGAGTATGCGATTTACCCAGATAAGAGAAGCATCCTAAGTTACTCCGCAAGGGCGTAACTTAGGCAGACAAAGAAAGGTGCTAGAGCCCTTCCAGTAAGTGACACGTGTGTGGTTAGATGTGAGTTGCAGGCCTCCACGTGTCATCATCTGAGAGGGGTGCGGTCCAGACAAAAGAGCACTCCGTACCACTAAAGGTACAAATAGGCGCAGCCAAGCGCAGACATGCGCAGACTTTCACGCTCCCCATTGCTGATTCTGAAGGTACGCTTTCTCTGAAAAGCATAACAGGGTTCTGACACATGCCAGAAAAGCATAACAGAATTCTGTTATGCCCAGAAGCAGGGAAAGAGAGATAAAAGGGAGAATCAGAGTGAGAGTGTGGGGGGAGGAAAAAAAAAGAGAGACGAAAAAGAGAGTGCAAGTTTTTTCTCACACACACATTACTAGTTTCCAGTTTCTGGTGGTTCTGTTGGACTAACTTGATCGTCGGAGTGCAAACGGCCGCTAGAGGCGCCGTCTGTGTGTTTTGCAGGTCACATTTGAAGACATCTGAGAGAAAGTTCGGAGGGTGATTCCGCAGAAGACGCAGTCGCGTAGACAGGGCAGAGAGTGCCACGAAGCGATTCCTCCACGTTCGAGTTGCCGGCAGGATCAGCCACCTTCCAAACTTCTTCCACCCTCTGCACCATACCTGAACTCGTTCGAGACGAGAAGGATTTTATCTTGCCTAAGCTCGCATGTAGGCGAGAAGGTCTTTAACTTGCCTGAACTCGCTCATCGGCGAGAAGGTCTTTAACTCGCCTGAACTCGCTCATCGACGAGAAGGTCTTTAACTTGCCAGAACTCGCTCATCGGCGAGAAGGTCTTTAACTTGCCTGAACTCGCTCATCGGCGAGAAGGTCTTTAACTTGCCTGAACTCGCTCATCGGCGAGAAGGTCTTTAACTCGCCTCTACATTGCCCCAGGGGTTACATCTTCTCGCTCCCAGAAACACGGAGGACTTTTTATTGGCGCCTCTACATTGCCCCAGGGGTTACATCTTCTCGCCCCCAGAAACACGGAGGACTTTTTACTGGTGCCTCTACATTGCCCCAGGGGGTTACATCTTCTCGCCCCCAGAAACACTGAGGACTTTTTACTGGTGCCTCTACATTGCCCCAGGGGTTACATCTTCTCGCCCCCAGAAACACTGAGGACTTTTTACTCTTCCTCGCCTCTACTCGCTCGACGGCGAGGAGGTCTTTATCTTGCTCAGAACGCGCGAGGGCGTTGAGGTCTTTCATCTGGTGCCTCCGATCGCCGAAAGACGATGAGGACTTTAAAACTTTAACTGGTGCCTCCAATCGCCAAAAAACGATGAGGACTTCAAAACTTTAACCGGTGCCTCCAATCGCCGAAAAACGATGAGGACTTAAAAACTTTTACTGGTGCCTCCAATCGCCGAAAAACGATGAGGACTTAAAAACTTTTACTGGTGCCTCCAATCGCCGAAAAACGATGAGGACTTAAAAACTTTTACTGGTGCCTCCAATCGCCGAAAAACGATGAGGACTTAAAAACTTTAACTGGTGCCTCCAATCGCCGAAAAACGATGAGGACTTAAAAACTTTTTAGAAAACATGCGATATATCTTTACTTGCCTTAAATCACGTACAAGCGACAAGGTCTTTCTTCAAAACTTTTGGGAAAAAGCAAACATGCAATCTGAAAACGCCTTATACTTCGAAAACTCTTCTTTTATTGGGTGGCCTCATTAAAAACCCTCCTTAGGGAAAAAAGAGTGCCCCCTTCAAACTGTTTCATCAGAGACATTGTAATATGACCTTTGTGTTTGTCTTTACTTACAAAGCTCTTAACTATAGTACAACTTCAGGTGCGTGGCGTTCCAGGTGTGAGGAATCGCCCCTCCTTCCAGCGTCT
Source organism: Phaseolus vulgaris (assembly GCF_000499845.2). Classification (NCBI taxonomy): domain Eukaryota; kingdom Viridiplantae; phylum Streptophyta; class Magnoliopsida; order Fabales; family Fabaceae; genus Phaseolus; species Phaseolus vulgaris. Next base: position 20,562,890 of record NC_023750.2, read on the forward strand.
CTAAGCGGCAGGCGCCGTTCCCGAGCGCCTCGGTTATTCTGAACGGTCCAGTCCACTTGGGCGACAGTTTATTATCCATCTCGTACTGGTGGGCCTTCCTCATCACCAGATCGCCCTCTCTAAACTGCCTTGGCATCACCTTCGAGTTGTATCTTCGTTCGATCCTCCTCTTCACCGCCTCAGCTTTCAGTCTCGCATCTTCCCTGACCTCGTCCAATAGATCCAGGTTCAGCCTTCTCTCTTCATTCGAGTCTTCCTCTACGAAGTTCTGGAATCTCGGCGAGCTCTCCTGGATCTCTACTGGGATCATAGCATCACACCCATAGACCAAGCTGAACGGGGTCTCATGGGTTCCTGACTGCTCGGTGGTGTGGTACGCCCAGACTATACGGGGTACCTCCTCAGCCCAACTTCCCTTGGCTTTCTCAAGCCTTCTCTTCAAACCTCTCAACAACACCCGATTAGCTGACTCCACCTGGCCGTTTGTCTGAGGGTGCTCGACGGATGCAAACACTTGTTGAATTCCCACCCCTTCGCAGAGCTTCTTCAACAGGTGGCTTGCAAACTGAGTCCCATTATCCGACACCAGGCGTTTAGGCACTCCAAACCGGCACACGATGTTCTTCCACACGAAACCTTCGATCTTGTGTGCGGTGATCTGGGCCACTGGTTCTGCTTCGATCCACTTGGTGAATTATTCAATCGCCACCACCAAGTACTTCATCTGCCTGATCGCCAGCGGGAAAGGTCCCAGGATGTCGATTCCCCAGGTATGAAATGGCCAAGGGCTATAAATCGACTTTAACTCCTCGGGAGGCGCCTTATGCCAATCGGCGTGCTGCTGGCATTGTTTACAACATTGGGCATACTTCTTGCAATCTTCTTTCATGGATGGCCAGTAGTATCCTGCACGGAGAGTCCTCGCGGCCAGAGCTCGACCCCCGACGTGGCTTCCGCATATACCTTCGTGGAGCTCCGCCATGATTCTCGTGCACTTCTCGCCGTGTATACATTCCAGGAGCGGGTGAGTGAACCCAAACCTGTACAGATCGCCATCAATCAGGGTGTACTTGCTAGAATTCTTCTTTACCTTCCTAGCCTCAGTCGGATCCAGCGGGAGAAGGCCATCTGCCAGGCAACGCTTGTACTGTGTTATCCAAGTGTCTGGCTCATGGGTAGTGCAGACCTACATCACATTCACCTTCTCTCCTCGGCATGCTCTAATTCTCGGCGATCTCAGAGTTTCTTGCGTCAGGGACTTATGGCTTCTCGCGGCGTTCTCCGTCGACTTGCTGATCTGAAGGACCAAGTGATCTGCCACAAATGCTCTCGGCGTCTTCAGAGTTTCTTGAATCACCGTCCTCTGCCTACCCCCCTTGCCTGAGCTGGCGAGCTTAGCTAGCAAGTCAGCTCGGGCATTCTGCTCTCTGGGTACATGTACTACTTCAAAGGAGGCAAAGGAACTCTTCAATTCCTGCACGTACGCCAAGTAAGCCGCCATTTGTGGATCTTTAGCCTGGAACTCGCCTGTTACTTGCCCCGTGACTAGCAGCAAGTCACTCTTAGCCATCAGCACCCTAGCTCCCATCTCCTTGGCCAGCAGAATCCCGGCGATCAGCGCCTCATACTCTGCTTGATTGTTGCTGGCTTTGAAGGCGAACCTCAGAGATTGTGCGATCAGCACGCCGTTGGGTCCCTCCAATATGACTCCATCACCGCTGCCCTGCTGGTTCGACGATCCATCCACTGAAAGTACCCAATGGAAATCGTCTCCTTCAACCCGCGTCGCCTCTGATGAGAGCTCAACCACGAAATCTGCAAAGATTTGCCCCTTGATCGGGCCTCGGGGCTCATATTTAATATCAAACTCTGAAAACTCTACTGCCCACTTCACCATCCTTCCCGCAACGTCGGGTTTCTTCAAGACCTTCTGGATGGGCAGGTCGGTCATCACTAGTATTGTGAAACTATGGAAGTAGTGGCGCAACCTCCTCGCCTTAAACACCACAGCCAGCGCAGCCTTCTCCAGGGCCTGATATCTCGTTTCGGGGCCCTGCAACACCTTGCTCACAAAATAGATAGGCTTCTGAGCCTGATCTTGATCCTGGGCGAGTACCGCACTCACCGCCCTCTCAGTTACAGCAAAATACAACCTGAGAGGGATTCCCACCAGCGGTTTGCACAGAACCGGCGGGCTCGCCAGATACTCCTTCAGTTTGACGAAAGCTTCCTCGCACTCTTTCGTCCAAACAAACTTATTATTGCGCCGCAGACACTGAAAATAGGGATGCCCCTTTTCTCCGCTAGCTGACACGAAGCGAGATAGGGCTGCCATCCGACCTGTTAGCTGCTGGACTTCTTTCACCGTAGCTGGGCTCCTCATCGCCAAGATGGCGGCACACTTGTCTGGGTTGGCTTCTATTCCTCTTTCAGTAAAGAGGAAACCCAAAAACTTTCCAGCCTCCACGCCGAAAATGCATTTCTCCGGATTGAGCTTTAACTTGAACTTGGCGATCGTCGTGAACAATTCTTCCAAGTCTGCAACGTGCTTGCTTTTTTCTTGCGAGGTCACGACCATGTCATCGACGTACGCTTGCACGTTCCTTCCCAGCATTGGTGCAAGTACTCGATCCATCAGCCTCTGGTATGTGGCCCCCGCGTTCTTCAGCCCAAACGGCATCACCTTATAGCAATAGCACGATCTCTCCGTCATGAAGGCTGTCTTCTCTTCATCCATGGGATGCATCTTGATCTGATTATATCCTGAGAAGGCATCCAGGAAACTCAGCAACTTACACCCTGCAGCACTATCGACCAGGGCATCTATGCTTGGTAAAGGATACGAATCCTTTGGGCAAGCTTTGTTCAGGTCGGTGAAGTCGACGCACATGCGCCATTTCCCGTTACTCTTCTTCACCAGCACGACATTTGCCAGCCATTCAGGGTACTGGACTTCCCTGATGTGGCCTGCAGCGAGGAGTTTCTGTGTTTCGTCCCTGATCGCCTGCCTCCTCTCCTCGTTGAACTTTCTTCTCCTTTATCGCACCGGTCTCACCAAATTGTCCATCGCCAGATGATGGCACAAGAAGTCGGGATCAATCTTGGGCATGTCCGAAGCGGACCATGCAAACGCGTCCAGATGCCGCTCAATCACCTCGGCGATCTGGTCCTGGAGCTCGACCTCCAGAGATCTTCCCAGCTTGAAGATCTTTCCTCCGATCTCCTTTTCGAGCCACTGCTCGACAGGTTTTGGCCTGGATTCTCTGGCGATCACCGCCCTGGCGATTCCCTGCTCCCTCGCTTCCTCAGGGCGATTCCGCTCCTCTTCCTCCTCCAGACCAGCATTCTTCTCCCCCAGCTCAGCGTCCACCATCTCCACATCTCTTCCGGCGGCCTCCTCTGTTACCGTCGATCTGGGCTTCGCACCGGGAGGTGGGGTGGTTGTTACATAACTCACCGATCTCTTGTTTTTCAGGCTATTCTCATAGCACTTTTTCGCTTCTTTCTGATCAGACTTGATCGTGATCACCACCCCTTCCATGGACGGCAACTTTACCTTCATGTGCCGAGTCGACGGGATGGCGCCTATCCTGTTAAGCGTGGGCCTTCCCAACAGGATGTTGTATGCCGAAGGAGCGTTTACGATGAGGTACTTGATTTTCTCCGTCCTCGACCCAGCCTCATCTATAAACGTGGTTCTCAGCTCAATGTACCCCCTGACCTCCACCTGGTCACCAGCGAACCCATATAGGCACCCTCCACAGGGCCTTAGCTGGTCAAGGGGCAATTCCAGCTGCGTGAAAGTCGGCCAGAACATCACGTCTGCCGAGCTTCCCTGGTCCACCAGAACTCTGTGGACCTTCCTTCCCGCCGTAATCAACGAAATGACTATGGGATCGTTGTCATGGGGCACAACGTCCCGAAGATCCTGCTTGGTGAACGTAATGTCCACCTCCGGCGAGTGATCTTCAAACATATCCACTGTCATCACCGACCGCGCGTACTTCTTCCTCTGCGATGCGGTGCATCCACCACCTGAGAAGCCCCCTGCAATGGTGTGGATCTCCCCGTGGATAGGCATCTCGTGTTGCTGGGCTTCTCCACCTGCTGGCTGGGAACTCGACGCTCCCCCTGTCCTCCTGTCTAGCAGATAGTCATTTAGGAACCCGCTCTTAACCAGATCGTCAAGCTGATATCCCAAGGACAAACACGAGTCCAAAGTGTGGCCAAAACCTTGGTGAAACTCACACCAGGCATCCGGCTTTGACCCCAGCACCTTGTCGCCCACCTTCTCAGGCGCTTTCAACCTAGCAGATATATTAGGAATGGCGATTAGATCCGCTAGTCCCATGACAAACTTGTGCTTAGGCGGGCGATTGTATTCCCGGCGTGCTGGTTGCTGGCGCCCCTGGCTCCTTCCCTTGTTCCTCCTGTCGTAAGGATGACGATTCCTCTGGTCCTTCCTGGCCGCCGCCGCTATTTCCAGCACCCTCTACGGCTGGATCCTGGTCTGGGCGCGTGGCCTGGCGGGAGCCACGCTTCCTCTCTTCTCGGCGACTTCACTCTCGTCGGCGATGTGAGCCACCGCAAGTCGCCTGACTTCAGCAAACGTCGCGGGGTGAGCCCTGATCAAGGCCTCGCAGAATGGTCCTGGCTGCACGCCCTTCTTGAAGGCATAGACCCGAATTTCTTCATCCTTGGCCGGCGATCTGACCATTTGCGCTCCAAAGCGATTCAGGTAATCTCTGAGGGACTCTCCATGGTACTGCCTTATATCAAACAGATCATAAGACACCCTGGGCGGTGCCTTATTCACGATGTACTGCTCGACAAAAATCTTCGAGAACTGTTGAAAATTGGTTATGTGGCCGTTAGGCAGGCTCACAAACCACTCCATCGCCGTTCCCTGGAGCGTACTCACGAACATCTTGCAGTAGACGGGGTCTGACCCTCCCGATAGCATCATCTGCGTATGGAACGTGGTTAGATGAGCCTCTGGATCCTCCACGCCGATAAAGACAGCCTTAACCGGAACCACGCTCGTGGGAATAGGCGTGTCAGTAATCGCCTGAACAAAAGGCATAGGGAAAACACGAGGTGGCGTCGACGGCGCCACCTCTTCAGCAGAAGAACGCCCTTGCTGCTCCTGAAGAGCTTGACGCAGCTCCTCAGTCACCTTGCTAAGCTCCTCGTTCCTGGCGCGAGAGGCGACGAGGTCCTCATGTATTCTCGCCTGCTCTACGCGTGAGGCTTCCACAGTTGCCTGCAACGAACGCATCATCTCTGCCATCTGCGCCATGGTCATGGCAGCGGCGCCTTCGGCAGCAACGGGCGCAACTGGACTTGAACGATTGCTTCTCATTTTTCTCATGAACTCAGCGAATCCCAGAATGCAGCGAACGACACTTCAACCACGATCGAGTCAGCGATCAATCAGAGAAAACTGTGCAAAATTGCGCAAGAAAACTCAAGAACACCGTAAACCTTCAAAGAAAACCACAACTTCACCAGAAATCACCGCTTCCCCACGGACAACCGAACGAGCGAAAGAACTCGAACTTCCACCAAACAAATTATGCGTGAACAGCAGGAAACCTCACTCCACCGATCGAAAACCCAAACGAACGGTATAAAACGCGAATTCACCGAACTAAACTCAAGCAAACAACGAACGATGGTTGCACCAGCACACAACCACGCAGGAAACTTCGAAAACCTCCAAGAACTCACGCTGTGGATGGGAGCAAGTTTTACACGGCCCCACGGTGGGCGCCTGATGATCCTGCCTGTTGACCGAAACGCTGGAAACTGCCTCGTCAAAGGATCGACGTGCGCACCGCTTCTCACCTCCGTTCCTCTTCGGGATCCACCTCAAGAACCTGCAAAGAAACAGAGCGGCGCCGCTGCGGCCGATCGCACTCCAACGCCCAAGTCAGTGACCGAATCACCAAATACTAAGAGAACAAGAACCGTGCAAATCCTCTCTCACAGTCAGCTCTATAACTCGCAAGCGTAAAGAGTATAAATTGAACGTGCGTACCTCAGAAAGTTTGAGAACTCTTATATACCTGGTTGTTTTCTCTCTCCTGGCAGTTACAAACCTGGACACGTGGCTCGCATCCAGTCGTACACGTGCCATCATCTGGAGCCTCCTTGACTTGGCGCTGCTTCTACTCTCATTTTGGCTAAGTTACTTATGCATGGTACTGCCCAGTGCATAGCTAACTTGGGAGTGCGATCTCTACTGGAGTTGGCGAGTTAGGGTGTCCTCATACACCTTCCCTGTGGTCTCGCCGGCCGCCTTCATAATTTGCTTCTCCTTTATCTTCGGCGATGTGCTTTCTCCGGCGATCTCCAACTGCTTGGTCGCCTGAGTTCACATCTGGCGACTTCATATTTAACCCGGTGATCGCCTATTCTGATATGCTGGAGATCGGAACACGCCAACTTAATAACTGGCGGCTTCACGAGCCCCCCGACTTCCTTCCCTTCTGCCAGCCTGGCGCCTTGCCAACACGCCTATACTGTAGCAGGATGCCACGTCATCACTCCCGACTACCAGGGCGGTACAGTTACTGACTTGGGCGTTGGAGTGCGATCGGCCGCAGCGGCGCCGCTCTGTTTCTTTGCAGGTTCTTGAGGTGGATCTCGAAGAGGAACGGAGGTGTGAAGCGGTGCACACGACGATCCTTTGACGAGGCAGTTTCCAGCGTTCCGGTCAACAGGCAGGATCATCAGGCGCCCACCGGGGGCCGTGTAAAACTTGCTCCCATCCACAGCGTGAGTTTTTGGAGGTTTTCGAAGTTTTCTGTGTGGTTGTGTGCTGGTGCAACCATCATTCGCTGTTTGCTTGAGATTTGTTCGGTGAATTCGCATTTTCCACCGTTCGTTTTGAGCTTTGTTCGGTGAAGTGAGGTTTTCTGCTGTTTACGCGTGATTTGTTCGGTGAAGTTTGAGTTCTTTCGCCCGTTTGGTTGTCCGTGGGGAAGCGGTGGTTTCTGGTGAAGTTGTGGTTTTCTTTGAAGGTTTACGGTGTTCTTGAGTTTTCTTGCGCAGTTTCGCACAGTTTTTTCCGATTGATCGCTGAATCGATCGTGGTTGAAGTGTCGTTCGCTGCACTCTGTGATTCGCTGAGTTTCATGAGAAAAATGAGAAGCAATCGCTCAAGTCCAGTTGCGCCCGTCGCTGCTGAAGGCACCGCTGCCATGACCATGGCATAGATGGCAGAGATGATGCGTTCGTTGCAGGCAACTGTGGAAGCCTCATGCATAGAGCAGGCGAGAATGCATGAGGACCTGGTCGTCTCTCGCGCCAGGAATGAGGAGCTCAGCAAGGTGACTGAGGAGCTGCGTCAAGCTCTTCAGGAGCAGCAAGGGCGTTCTTCTGCTGAAGAGGTGGCGCCGTCATCGCCACCTCGCGTTTTCCCTATGCCTTTTGTTCAGGCGATTACTGACACGCCTATTCCTACAAGCGTGGTCCCTGTCAAGGCTGTCTTTACCGGCGTGGAGGATCCAGAGGCTCATCTAACCACGTTCCATACACAGATGATGCTGTCGGGAGGGTCAGACGCCGTGTATTGCAAGATGTTTGTGAGCACGCTCCAGGGAACGGCGTTGGAGTGGTTTGTGAGCCTACCTAACGGTCACATAACCAATTTTCAGCAGTTCTCGAAGGTTTTCGTCGAGCAATACATCGTGAACAAGGCACCGCCCAGGGTGTCTTATGATCTGTTTGATATAAGGCAGTACCAGGGAGAGTCCCTCAGAGACTACCTGAATCGCTTTGGAGCGCAGATGGTCAGATCGCCGGCCAAAGACGAAGAAATGCTGGTCTATGCATTCAAGAAGGGCGTGCTGCCAGGACCATTCTGCGAGGCCTTGATCAGGGCTCACCCTGCAACGTTTGCTGAGGTCAGGCGACTTGCGGTGGCTCACATCGCCGACGAAAGTGAGGTCGCTGAGAAGAGAGGGAGCGTGGCTCCCGCCAGGCCACGCGCCCAGACCAGAATCCAGCCGCAAAGGGTGCTGGAAACAGTGGCGGCGGCCAGGAAGGACCAGAGGACTCGCCATCCTTACGATAGGAGGAACAAGGGGAGGAACCAGGGACGCCAGCAACCAGCACGCCGGGAATACAATCGTCCGCCTAAGCACAAGTTTGTTATGGGATTGGCGGACCTGATCGCCATTCCCAATATATCTGCCAGGTTGAAAGCGCCCGAGAAGGTGGGCGACAAGGTGCTGGGACCAAAGCCAGACGCCTGGTGTGAGTTTCACCAGGGCTTTGGCCACACTTTGGACTCGTGTTTGTCCTTAGGGTATCAGCTCGATGATCTGGTTAAGAGCGGGTTCCTAAATGACTATCTGCTGGACAGAAGAACGGGGGGAGCGTCGAGTTCCCAGCCAGCAGGTGGAGAAGCCCAGCAACACGAGATGCCTATCCACGGGGAAATCCACACCATTGCAGGAGGCTTCTCAGGTGGTGGATGCACCGCATCGCAGAGGAAGAAGTACGCGCGGTCGGTGATGACAGTGGATATGTTTGAAGATCACTCGCCGGAGGTGGACATTACGTTCACCAAGCAGGATCTTCGGGACGTTGTGCCCCATGACAACGATCCCATAGTCATTTCGTTGATTACGGCGGGAAGGAAGGTCCACAGAGTTCTGGTGGACCAGGGAAGCTCGGCAGACGTGATGTTCTGGCCGACTTTCACGCAGCTGGAATTGCCCCTTGACCAGCTAAGGCCCTATGGAGGGTGCCTGTATGGGTTCGCTGGTGACCAGGTGGAGGTCAGAGGGTATATTGAGTTGAGAACCACGTTTACAGATGAGGCTGGTTCGAGGACGGAGAAAATCAAGTACCTTATCGTAAACGCTCCTTCAGCATACAACATCCTGTTGGGAAGGCCCACGCTTAATAGGATAGGCGCTATACCGTCGACCCGGCACATGAAGGTAAAGTTGCCGTCTATGGAAGGGGTGGTGATCACGATCAAGTCTGATCAGAAAGAAGCCAAAAAGTGCTATGAGAATAGCCTGAAAAACAAGAGATCAGTGAGCTATGTAACAACCACCCCACCTCCTGGTGTGAAGCCCAGATCGACGGTAACAGAGGAGACCGCCGGAAGGGACGTGGAGATGCTGGACGCTGAGCTGAAGGAGGGAAACGCTGGTCTGGAGGAGGAAGAGGCGCGAAATCACCCTGAGGAAGCGAGAGAGCAGGGAATCGCCAGGGCGGTGATCGCCCGAGAATCCAGGCCAAAACCCGTCGAGCAGTGGCTCGAGAAAGAGATCGGGGGAAAAATCTTCAAGCTGGGAAGATCTCTGGAGGTCGAGCTCCAGGACCAGATCGCCAAGGTGATTGAGCGGCATCTGGACGCGTTTGCATGGTCCGCTTCGAACATGCCCGGAATTGATCCCGACTTCCTGTGCCATCATCTGGCGATGGACAGCTTGGTGAGACCAGTGCGACAAAGAAGAAGAAAGTTCAACGAAGAAAGGAGGCAGGCGATTAGAGATGAGACGCAGAAACTCCTTGCTGCAGGTCACATCAGGGAAGTCCAGTACCCTGAGTGGCTGGCGAATGTCGTGCTGGTGAAGAAGAGTAACGGGAAATGGCGCATGTGCGTCGATTTCACCGACCTGAACAAAGCTTGCCCAAAGGATTCGTATCCTTTACCAAGCATAGACGCCCTGGTGGATAGTGCTGCGGGGTGTAAGCTGTTGAGCTCCCTGGATGCCTTCTTGGGGTACAATCAGATTAAGATGCATCCCATGGACGAAGAGAAAACAGCCTTCATGACGGAGAGGTCGTGCTATTGCTACAAGGTGATGCCGTTTGGGCTGAAGAACGCGGGGGCCACGTACCAGAGGCTGATGGATCGAGTACTGGCACCGATGCTGGGAAGGAACGTGCAAGCGTACGTCGATGACATGGTCGTGACCTCGCCGGAAAAGAGCAAGCACGTTGCTGACTTGGAGGAATTGTTCACGATGATCGCCAAGTTCAGATTGAAGCTGAATCCAGAGAAATGTATTTTCGGCGTGGAGGCTGGAAAGTTTTTGGGTTTTCTCTTAACTGAAAGAGGCATAGAGGCCAACCCTGATAAGTGTGCCGCCATCCTGGCGATGAGGAGCCCAGCTACGGTGAAGGAGGTTCAACATCTAACAGGTCGGATGGCAGCCCTGTCCCGCTTCGTGTCCGCTAGCGGGGAGAAGGGCCATCCCTATTTTCAGTGCCTGAGGCGCAACAATAAGTTTGTTTGGACGAAAGAGTGCGAGGAAGCTTTCGTCAAGCTGAAGGAGTATCTGGCGAGCCCGCCGGTTCTGTGCAAACCGATGGTGGGAACCCCTCTCAGGTTGTATTTTGCTGTAACTGAGAGGGCGGTGAGTGCGGTGCTCGCCCAGGATCAAGGTCAGGCTCAGAAGCCTATTTATTTTGTGAGCAAGGTGTTGCAGGGCCCCGAAACGAGATATCAGGCCCTGGAGAAGGCTGCGCTGGCTGTGGTATTTTCGGCGAGGAGATTGCGCCACTACTTCCATAGCTTCACAATACTGGTGATGACTGACCTGCCCATCCAGAAGGTCTTGAAGAAGCCTGACGTTGCAGGAAGGATGGTGAAGTGGGCAGTGGAATTGTCAGAGTTTGATATCAAATATGAGCCCCGAGGCCCGATTAAGGGGCAAATTTTTGCAGATTTCGTGGTCGAGCTCTCGTCTGAGGCAGCGCGAGTTGAAGGGGACGATTTCCGTTGGGTACTTTTGGTGGATGGATCGTCAAACCACCAGCAGGGCAGCGGTGCTGGAGTCATATTGGAAGGACCCAACGACGTGCTGATCGAACAATCTCTGAGGTTTGCCTTCAAAGCCAGTAACAATCAAGCAGAGTATGAGGCGCTGATTGCCGGAATTTTGCTGGCCAAGGAGATGGGAGCTAGGGTGCTGATGGCTAAGAGCGACTCGCTGCTAGTCACTGGGCAAGTAACAGGCGAGTTCCAGGCTAAAGATCCACAAATGGCGGCCTATCTGGAATATGTGCAGGAATTGAAGAGTTCTTTTGCCTCCTTTGAAGTAGTGCATGTGCCCAGAGAGCAGAATGCCCGAGCTGACTTGCTAGCCAAGCTCGCCAGTTCAGGCAAGGGGGGTAGGCAGAGGACGGTGATTCAAGAAACTCTGAAGACGCGAAGTCGCCAGATGTAGACCCAGGCGACCAAACAGTCGGAGATCGCCAGAGCAAGCACATCGCCGAAGATGAAGGAGAAGCAGATTATGAAGGCGGCCGGCGAGACCACAGGGAAGGTGTATGAAGGCTCCTAACTCGCCAGTTCCAGTAGAGATCGCACTCCTAAGTTAGCTATGCACTGGGCAGTACCATGCATAAGTAACTTAGCCAAAATGAGAGTAGAAGCGGCGCCAAGTCAGGGAGCCTCCAGATGATGGCACGTGTACAGTTGGATGCGAGCCACGTGTCCAAGTCTGTAACTGCCAGGAGAGAGAAAGCCACCAGGTATATAAGAGTTCTTAACAAACTTTCTGAGGTACGCACGTTCAGTTCATACACTTTACGCTTGCGAGTTAGAGCTGACTGTGAGAGAGGATTTGCACGGTTCTAGTTCTCTTAGTTTTTGGTGATACCGTCACTGACTTGAGCGTTGGAGTGTGATCGGCCGCAGCGGCGCCGCGTTGTTTCTTTGCAGGTTCTTGAGATAGATCCCGAAGAGGAACGGAGGTGAGAAGCGGTGCGCACGTCGATCCTTTGACGAGGCAATTTCCAGCGTTCCGGTCAACAGGCAGGATCAAAGGCTGAAGCTGTGAAGAGAAGGATTGAACGAAGATACAACTCGAGGGTGATGCCAAGGCAGTTTAGAGAAGGCGATCTGGTGATGAGGAAATCCCACCAGTACGAGATGGAGAATAAACTATCGCCTAAGTGGACGGGACCGTTCAGAATAACCGAGGCGCTCGGGAACGGCGCCTACCGCTTAGAGACATTGGAAGGAGGGGCGATTCCTCGCACTTGGAACGCCACGCACCTGAAGTTGTATTACAGTTAAGAAGCTTTGTAAGTAAAGACAAACACAAAGTTACATTACAATGTCTTTGTTAAAACAGTTTGTAGGGGGCACTCTTTTTTCCCTAAGGAGGGTTTTTAATGAGGCTACCCAATAAAGAGGAGTTTTCGAAGTTCGAAGGTGTTTTAGATTGCATGATTGTTGTTTTCAGAAAGTTTTGAAGAAAGACCTTATCACTTATACGTGATTTAAGGCAAGTAAAGATATATTACATGCTTTCTAAATAAAGTTTTAAAGTCCTCATCGTTTTTCGGCGATTGGAGGCACCAGTTAAAGTTTTAAAGTCCTCATCGTTTTTCGGCGATTGGAGGCACCAGTTGAAGTTTTAAAGTCCTCATCGTTTTTCGGCGATTGGAGGCACCAGATAAAAGACCTCAACGCCCTCGCGCGTTCTGAGGCGAGATATAGACCTCCTCGCCGTCGAGCGAGCGCAGGCGAGGAAGAGTAAAAGCCCTCGGTGTTTCTGGGGGCGAGAAGATGTAACCCCTAGGGCAATGTAGAGGCACCAGTAAAAAGTCCTCAGTGTTTCTGGGGGCGAGAAGATGTAACCCCTGGGGCAATGTAGAGGCACCAGTAAAAAGTCCTCAGTGTTTCTGGGGGCGAGAAGATGTAACCCCTGGGGCAATGTAGAGGCACCAGTAAAAAGTCCTCCGTGTTTCTGGGGGCGAGAAGATGTAACCCCTGGGGCAATGTAGAGGCAAGTTAAAGACCTTCTCGCCGATGAGCGAGTTCAGGCGAGTTAAAGACCTTCTCGCCGATGAGCGAGTTCAGGCGAGTTCAAAGACCTTCTCGCCTATGTGCGAGCTTAGGCAAGATAAAATCCTTCTCGTCTCGAACGAGTTCAGGTATGGTGTAGAGGGTGGAAGAAGTTTGGAAGGTGGCTAAGGTAGGTTCGAAGAGAACGCCTAGTCACCCGGTCTTTCGTTCTGAAGTTCAGGGAGGTAAAGAAGGATCCGAAAGACGTTTCTACCCCCAGATAAAGGAACGATGGCCAAAGCATGAGGCTAGAGAGAAGCTGATATCGCCAAGAGTCTTTGGCGAGCAGGAAAAGTTCAAACAGTGGCGAGAAGGTTAAAAGACCCGTTTGATGAAGCAGGTCGAGTGGAGCAGTGTTTAAGCCAGTAGCTGAGTTACAGTTCGTTGCATGAAGGATATTTTTACGATAAGGTTAATTGCCTTAAGATTACAAGTTGATTAAAGTGATTGTTGCTTAAGGTTGAAGTGGTTCGAAGCAGTTAAGTCAAAAGTCGTGTTTACAAAACCGTTAAGTTAAATCCGTTGAAGTTAAACACGCAAAGAAGGTTAAAGCAGTTAAAGAAGCCATGAGAGGGAATACCCAGACTTTGTCATTAAGATAAGTATCAGTCAAAGGTACATATACATGAGTTTATTACAAAATGGTATACAAGGGAAAGCACGAAGGTAGCAGATGAAGAAGAGTTGATTAGTCTTCAGCAGGAACGACTTTTCCATCCACTACCTCATTATCCAGAGACACCATGCTGAGATCCAAATCAGGGAACAAGCAGGCGAACTGTTCCCGCGCAGCTTCGAATCCAGCAGCCAGAATTTGAGCGGAGTTCAGCTTGAGTTCTTCAATTTGCTTCTGAAGTTCCTCAATCCGCTTCTTGAGATCTTCAGTTTGTTCTTTCAGCTCTTTATTCTGCTGCTCCAGCTCTTCGATTTGCTTCTTGAGTTGTTCATTGGTCTCTTGAGCCTGGAGAAGGTCTTCAGCAACCTTCTTGGATTCTGCTTGCGCTTGGCCCAGCTCGGCAGCGAGCTTCCCTTTTTCCTTGTTGGTTTCGGTGAGCTCAGCCATGGCGTCATCCCTCGCCTTTTCCACTTGCCCAAGGAGTTTCTCTCGGTCGGCTGACCTTTGCTCCAATTTCTGCACCTTAGCGGCGTCAGTTTTTATGAGAGCCTCCAGATCAGCCACCCGGACGCGATAAGGCACGATCTTGCTCTCCAGTTCGACCTTTTCTTAAGCAAGTTGATGCACCTTATGGCGGAGATCAGTGGCCTCCTTGCGCGCCAATCTAAGCTCGGTGCTCATTGCGTCCTCCACTCGGGAGTGTTCAATTTCCGCGAGCGTCAGGTTGAAGGACAACTTCTCCACCTCGACCCTCATGGTGCTGTTTTCAGTTTTGAGGTTGAAGAGGTCGTCCTGGAGTTTCCTGGTGGAGCCCTCCACGGCTCTGGTTATGACGACGGGGATGTCATCTGCTATTGTCTTCAGCTTAGCAGATAGAGGCTCCCACATCCTTGTAACCTCGAGAGGAAGGTTTGCTGCTTGTAGAGGCACTGTGGGAGCCTGTTGTTGGTTCTCGTCGCCACCTTCCTTAGCAGGTTCTTCAGTAGGCGCTTGTTGGCGTGGTGACGGAATCGGGGATTCAGTGATCAGAATCGGAGAGGTATGAGCAACCTCATCCCCGATTGGAGCAACCTCCGCAGCTGAAACATTTGAAGGGGGACCCCCTCCAGCTGATACATATGGTGTGGAGGCACTCGGGGGGTCCTCCATGAAGTTTGGCTCTTGGGCCTCCACTGCAGGTGGCGCAGTGGCCAGTGGGATCGCTTGGACTGGTGAAACAGGAGCTTGTGGGGGTGGCGATGATGGAGGAGGAGCAGGCGTCGATGGAGGTGTTGAGGTTGGAAGAGGGGGTGGAGCAGGTGGTGAAGAAGGTGCCACCCTCTTCCTCTTTGTGACCAGGCCGTCTTCGGTGACCTCGTCGTCCTCTTCCTCATCCTCGTGGATCACTTGAGGAGCTTTCCTCTTAGCCCTCTTGAGGACAAGTTTCTTCCGCTGGGCGGCGGGTTGGACGTTGGAGGGTGCTGGGCCCTTAGATGGCGATCGGCCCTGAGTGGCGGCGATCTCCACCATAGAATTTGGCACTGTTTGAGAGCCCGTCGCCAGCCCGTGGGTTCGGGAGAGCGCCCTCAATTCAGCGAGCATACCCTTGCCCAACATGTTATCTGCATGGAACGAAAATGCATGGGTTAACTCAGGGAGAAAATAAGTGCATAAGGCAGTATGCAGCAAAACAGGTGATCGGTGTAGGAAAAATAAAACCAAAGTCTTGCGCATAACGCACAAGACGCCCAGAAACAGTCAAATAGAAGCAGTATTAAAACAACAGTTTAAATGTTCTAACCTATTCGAATTTCGAGTTGGTCCTCGTAGAATTCGAAGCAGATCAGGGTGGTGGTAAGGAAAGTGATGTTGGCATCCGCGACCCTTTTCCAGAAAAGGCAGAGGTCTCGGTCCAACGCTCCCATGCTGTCAGGACTTCTGGGTCTCCTGAAGCAGCTTTTGGACTCTTTCTTCCCCTTGTCCACCCAGTACAAGGGGAAGCCGTCGAGTAGGGAGGCGTCCTTGTCGTTAGGGCGCACTTGGACGAACTTCCCTTTCCAGTCCTTATAGGATTGCTGGAAGATGGAGAAGATTGACCTCCCAGCAATCGCATTCAAGCTAACCCACAGGCGGTCTCCTGGGTGCTTGGCTTCAAAGAGGAATAGAAACACCTCTACGGATGCGGGCAGCCCCAGGTGGTCGCACATCACTTGGAATGCTCGTACGAACGCCCAGCTGTTGGGGTGAAGCTGGGCGGCGGCAATGTTGAGCTCGGTGAGGAGCTCCCTTTCGAAACGGGTGAAAGGGAACTTCAGTTTCACCTTATTGAATAGTGTTGTGTAGACGAAGCAGAAGGGCCCGTCGGCACTCACCTTGTCATCAGCACAAACGGGCAGATCGGGGGAGCAAGGTAGCACTATCATTTTCTCATCGTGCTCCTTATGAAACGTTTGGTTGGGCTCATCCCCCTTTGTTAGCCGCAAAACTGCTCCAGCAGTGTTCACACAAGATGTCTCCCTCAGAAGGGTCGAGTTGGCCCAGGGATACAGGGTTTTGAAGTCTGGCGAGGGAACGGGGGCTCCTCCGGCGATAGGTGGAGTCGCCTGGGCCAGGTTAGGGCGGGAAGACGCAGGCCTCTCAGCCTGGGAAGATGAAGCGCCACAGACTCGTGGTGGGTCGTGTGCTTGTGAAGAAGGGTTTCGTGATGAAGGAGGAGGATTCAGGGTGATCTTTGTGCGAGTCATTGTTGCAGCTGCAAAGGAAGAAGAAAAGGAAAAATGATCAGGGGTTACAGAGGCTGACTCGATCATGGAAGGAAGGTGAAAAACGAACGAACGTAGGTTCGTTGCGATGATTGACGAAGCCCTAAGTTACGTAGAAGGAGAAATGGAAAAAGCAACCCACAGCGTATGCACCAGGCAGTTACAGGATGATGCGAATCGGTTAAAATGCAAAGAAAACCAGCAGAAGAAGGAAAGTAGGTACCTTTCGATGATCAGGAAGACGATGAAGGTTGATGATGGTTCAGGATGTTGAAGAGCGCTGAGAGAGAGTTTTTGCAGGAGAAGGTGAGAGCGTTTGAGAACACGAAGAAGAGTGATGGAACAGTAGAGTGAAAATGGGTTTAAGAGTTTTTTCGAAAATGGGTTTGGGAAGCGCACACGTAAACTGAAGGTAACCGTTGATGAAGCCACGTGTCGTGTGATGGACGAGGGGTTTGGTGGAGCGTCAGAGCAGCAGAAAGTACAACCGCTTGGAATTCTGCGTTAGTGCCACGTAGACCGATGTTGACGTGACTCTTTCAGTCTTTTCGCTGGACAAGTCTTCGCTTAAGACTGGGGGGCTTGTGTACCGCCCTGGTAGTCGGAAGTAATGACGTGGCGTCAAGCTACAGTATAGGCGTGTTGACAAGGCGCTAAGTTGGCAGAAAGGAAGGAAGTCGGGGGGCTCGTGAAGTCGCCTGTTATTAAGTTGGCGTGTTCCGATCTCCAGCATACCAGAATCGGCGATCACCGGGTTAAAGATGAAGTCGCCAGATGTAGACTCAGGCGACCTGAGATTGGAGATCGCCAGGGAAAGCACATCGCCAGAGATGAAGGTGGTGCAGATTATGAAGGCGGCCGGCGAGACCACAGGGAAGGTGTATGAAGGCACCCTAACTCGCCAGTTCCAGTAGAGATCGCACTCCCAAGTTAGCTATGTACTGGGCAGTACCATGCATAGGTAACTTAGCCAAAAAAGAGAGTCAGAAGCAGCGCCCAAGTCAAGGAGGCTCCAGATGATGGCACGTGTACAGTTGGATGCGAGCCACGTGTCCAAGTCTGTAACTGCCAGGAGAGAGAAAGTAACCAGGTATATAAGAGTTCTTAACGAACTTTCTAAGGTACGCACGTTCAGATTATACTCTTTACGCTTGCGAGTTTTAGAGCACACTGTGAGAGAGGATTTGCACGGTTCTTGTTCTCTTAGTATTTGGTGATTCGGTTACTGACTTGGGCGTTGGAGTGCGATCGGCCGCAGCGGCGCCGCTCTGTTTCTTTGCAGGTTCTTGAGGTGGATCTCGAAGAGGAACGGAGGTGTGAAGCGGTGCACACGACGATCCTTTGACGAGGCAGTTTCCAGCGTTCCGGTCAACAGGCAGGATCAATTAATATTTTAATTATTTATAATTTTTCTAATTTTAAAAATTATTTTAACATTTTATATTTTAATTATATTTTTATTAATTTTTTTTAATATTTTAATTATAAATATTAATATTTTATAGTGAGTATAAAGTAGAGCTATGTTAAAATATCACCACTCCGCTGGAGTCCTTTCACTTTGAACATAGACAATGCTCCAAAGCCCATCCAATGCTGTGCAAACATACAAATTTTATTTAGAAGGGGTCATGGTCTTAGAGACTCTATACAATATCATGAATCATCTATCACAATAACTTAAAGATGTTAAGTACATGTACGTGAATGGTTCTGAGTCTAACATGGATTTCAAAAGCCCACAATTTAAACAGATGGTGTGGCTATAGAATATTCAGTTGCACTGCTGGAGAAACCATTGCAACTATGGGAGATTTTCCCTTTTTGGTCCATGTACCATACATTAAATTAAGATGGAAATCCAATAATGAAAAAGTTAGAAATAATTTGATTATTACCAATAAGCTTATCATAGAGTATAGTACACATTATTTCTCAAGAATTAAAGTTCACAAAAGCCAAAGTATCATACAATGGCATCCTATATTGTAAATCTGGGCATCTTCAGATTTGGCACGGTGAATGCAACAGTTGGCCCAGAGTATGGGTGACTCTATTTCATCGTTAGATTCGGACTACGCAGGAAATAATAACATCGTTAGATTTTAATTTCAAACTAATTTCCATATTTAATCTAAATATCTAAAACAATTTATCATAATAATGTCATGATATTGTTAGTGTGAGGTAATATTAGCGTGGGAATGTACAGAACGATAAAAATCCATACAGCAAGCTATATATATTTTTAGCTGGTCTTCGAAAGTTACCACAGGTGCAATCAGCAGAACTAAGCCTTGTTCTCTACTTAAGTCAGACAGTTCTAGTGCAAGTAATATAGAATATATCCAAATTTACTGTCCTTGGTTGGTAATTCCAAACAAAATATTATTCCCAAATCCATCAGCTCATCTTCCTGGAACACCACTTCCCAGTTTCCCACCCACGATCCACCACATCATAGGTAATCAAGGTAAAACGAAATTCCATCAATGCTGGAAAATGAGGGCAAAGGGAGAAAATTGTACACGAATCAATAAAGGTGTACAATGAATCCGAAGGGAATTAAGACCTAACCTAACCCTAATGCAAAATTAAAGAGGGATTTAGGGAAGAACCTGAAAGAGCTACGAAACGCTAGATGGAATTGGCGATTACGTTATGACGACTATATGGATGGTCGAAAGTTGATTTATGTAAAGCTCCAACACAACAATTGCAAGGATTTCTTTTTTTCATTATCTGTTGGAGTCATGGAGAGATATAAGTACATGGTCACCCTTCATCCTCTTTTCTTAGTTGTTTTTTATCATTAATCATAAAAATTACTTCTTATTATGATTTTTAGACCTACATTTTTTTTATATCCTATAAATTTTAATTTTATAAAAGATGGGATAAAATTAATTTGATTTGATTTGTTAAAAATTATATATATAGTTCTCATTTTTAAAAAAAATCTATTCACATTATTTTTTGAAAATGTTTTTAGTTGGTTTTCACCAAGAGGGTGTGGTCTACTTGGAGAAGACTCTGATGTTAAAGTGAATAGGAACACAAAGATGGTGATAAGTGTGCGCAATAGTCTTAGAAGTAAGAGTATAAAATATGATTTTTGTGGAGGTATTTTCCGTGGGGTATGGGGGAGTTTATTGGAGCTTTCTCTGACGTTCAAACTGCTTTGGTTGCTGAATTTTATGAAGATATATATGCTTTGGAGGAAACTCAAAAGTTGGAACTTACTAATGTCTGGCTGGAATGTGACTTTGCCTTGGTTTTTGCTGCGTTTACTGTTAGGACAAATGTTCCTTGGATGCTTCGTAATCGATGTAATACTTGTCTTAATTACTGTGAAAAAATCAGGTTTAGGGTTACTCATATTTTTCGTGAAGGGAATGCGTGTGCTAATAAATTGGTTAATTTATGATTTATTCATAGAGAATCCTTTCATTGGTATAATAGGCTTCCATCTAGTCTATTCTTAGAATTCTTTATTAATAGGTATAGTCTACCTATGTATCGTTTTTGTTAACCTATGGGTTTGTTGAAGATGGGAAGCTTTGATGTGCCAAATCCAAGTGAAGCCTGAAGCTGGGTGATGTTTTAGGTTTAGGTTTTGGTTTGGGGTTTAAAATCTTTGTAAGATCAGTTTTGAATCTCAGACAAAGCTCATTTCAATCAGTTTTAAAGATTAAAGTGTTTTTCCATGCAAAGGGAAAAAAACAATTAAAATGTCAAGATAATCGGTTGTTTGTAACTTAGATTTTCCTTGCAAAGTAAGGCTACTCTTGCTGGTAATACTGGGAACCATATCACTTTCAACCTTGGCTTGTATACAAGGGGAAGCGTTTCCTTCCGATCTTGGTCCTGCAATACAAAGGTAGGGGTGAACTTAACTGGTGAGCCATTTTGTTCGACCCTGGAGTTACTACGCAAAATGAAGGTTCCTTTAAGGAGCCATACTTCTCCCATCTTGGTGTTTCTAACTCGAGTGAACGACTCTTAGCGACCTCATCCTTGTTGTAAGAAGTCAAGGGACAGGTCTGAATAACTAACCGCGACCTTGCTATAAAAAGTCAAGGGGCAAGCCTTCAACGTTTGAACCATACTGTTCTCAGTCTTGGTAAACTTGCGCAAGGGGGAGGTTCATCATTGAACCATACTATTCCCGTCCTTGGCGTATTACTTCAAGGGAGAGGTTCATTAAGTGGGGAACCATACTATTCTTCGCCTTGGTGAACTTAAACAAGAGAGGCTTATTGGGGAAACCAAACTACCTCTACTCTCCGTATATCACTTCAAGGGAGAGGTTCATTAACTGCAATGCACACACATTTCTTAACTGAATAACTGGAATTTTATTCGGGTGACCTCGTTAAAAAACCCTTATGAGGGAAAAAGAGTGCCCCCTTAAAACGTGTACAATGCAAAATATTTTTAACTAAAATAAAACTTCAGATTGGTCGCGTTCCAAGTACGAGGGATCGCGCCACACTCTAACGTTTCGAGCATGTGTTCTCCATTCCCAAGGGCCTCCATTACTCTGAAAGGGCCAGTCCACTTGGGAGATAGCTTGTTTTCGAACTGGTACGGGTGGGCCTTCCGCATTACCAGGTCGGCGACCTGGAATTGTCGAGGTCTCAGCTTGGAGCTGTACTTGTACTCCACCCTCCTTTTCAAGGGTTCAACCTTAATCCTTGCTTCCTCCCTTACTTCGTCTAGTAGATCCAGGTTCACCTTTCTCTCTTCATTGGATTCTTCGACCACAAAGTTCTGGAAACGCAACGAGCTCTCCTGAATTTCTACTGGAATCATGGCGTCTGAACCATACACCAAACTGAAGGGCGTTTCCTTGGTTGTGGATTGGGTAGTAGTGTGGTAGGCCCACACAATTCTAGGAACTTCTTCCGCCCAGGTCCCTTTGGCTTTGTCTAGCCTTCTCTTTAGACCCTTGAGCAGAACTCGGTTGCCCGACTCGACCTGTCCGTTCGTCTAGGGGTGTTCTACTGACGCGAACACCTGTTTCACTCCTAGCTCTGTACATAACTTGCCCAATTGCTGGCTTGCAAACTGGGTACCGTTGTCAAATACCAACCTCTTCAGGATTCCAAAGCGGCACACTATGTTCTTCCACACGAAGTGCTGGACCATATGGGTTGTGATCTGTGCCACGGGCTCACCCTCGATCCACTTCGTGAAATATTCTATGGCAACCACGAGGTACTTCATCTGTCGTACTACCAAAGGGAAAGGCCCCAGAATATCGATCCCTAGGTATGAAATGGCCATGGGCTATAGATCGACCTCAACTCCTCTGGAGGTGCCTTGTGCCAATCAGCATGTTGTTGGCACTGTTTGCACCGCTGGGCGTACCTCATAGTTGGCCAGTGTACCGTCCCATCCCCGGGCGTAACCAAAGTCAAAGTCAAAGTCAACGATAAAGTCAAAGTCAATATATAATGGGACCACTCGAGGAGTCCAAGGAAGGAAATCAACAGACTGACCGCTTGAGGCGTCGCCAAGATGAGGTGTCGCCAAGATAAGGCGTTGCCAAGACGAGGCGTCGCCAAGATAAGGCGTCGCCAAGATGAGGCGTCGCCAAGATGAGGCGTCGCCAAGATAAGGCGTTGCCAAGATGAGGCGTCGCCAGGTTAAGACGTAGCCCAGAACAGTAACAAAGAGAAGAGAAAGGTGGCTCCAAAGCCATAGTTCTAGTATCAGTAGGGAGTATCCTGACTCGTGAAGTACCACGCTACCTCAGGGAGACCCCTGGGGTAGATACGGCCCAGGAGAGGGCCAAACCCAAGGGTGAACCAGGGGCGTGGTGCGAGAGTAAAGTAGGTGCGCTCCCAGGGGGACTGGATAGAGGCTGGGGCGCATGAGTTGGCACCCAGAAAGTCACCCCACGCGCCAGATGCACTTCGAGGAAAGAGGACTCACACAATGGAATAACCCTATGTTGGGTTACGGTACTGTGAGGCTCTCTGCGTAGAATAACGTTCAAGTCAGAAGAACACGTGGCAATAAGCACTAGAATATCAATATTTTCCTGAAAGTTTGCTAAGGTACGCGTTAATTTAGTTTACGTATCAAATGTTTCAAGGCACATTTTTATACACTTTCATGCGCTTTAACGCGCTTTAAAAGGGATCCGAGTTTTGACCTAATTCTCACAGTTTACACAGAGCCAAAAACCCTAGTTGTTTCACGGCGCACCCACTGTGCACACATGCAATTAGGGCACACAGTATTAGCCACTCAATATTATTCGACATCCTTCAGAGCATCCCTTCACGGTGTTCCGATACGGAGGTGTGTCACCTTTTGATGTTTCTCGCTAGCTGACTTGATCGTCAGAGTGCAAACGGCCGCGAGGGTGCCCCTTTGTTCACTTCTTTTTAGGTACTCACAGACAGAGCAGAACGAAGGTGCCCTAGCTCGCGAGGACAAGCCACGCATAAAGACGACCCTGGTCAACCTGCGGGAACAACCAGTAATGCCCTGAAGAGAAGAGTGGAGCGTCAGTACAACTCTAAGGTGAAGCTGCGACAATTCCAGGTTGGTAATCTGGTCATGAGGAAGGCTCATCCTTACAAATTGGAAAACAAGTTGTCTCCCAAATGGACTGGGCCGTTCAGAGTAATCAAAGCCAAGGGGAATTGTTCATATAAGTTAGAGACTCTAGAAGGAGACCCCATCCCACGTAGTTGGAATGCGACGAATTTAAAGTTTTATTTCAGTTACAATATTGTAAAGGGGACACTCTTTTTCCCTCCCGGGGGTTTTTTAATGAGGTCACCCAAATAAAAAAAAGAGAATTTTAAGATATTTCTGCTTTAGTTTTTCCCTCTCACTCGAATGTAAGATCAAAGATTAAAGAAACAAAGACAAAGACTCAAGGAGTCGCCAAGATGAGACGTCGCCAAGATGAGGTGTCACCAAGATGAGGTGTTGCCCAGATGAGGCGTCGCCAAGATGAGGCGTCGCCCAGATGAGGTGTCGCCAGAATGAAGCGTCGGCAAGATAAGGCGTTGCTAGGACAAGGCGCCGCTAGAAGTAGGCATCGCCAGATAAAGGAGCGGAGGTCAAATTCAGAGCAAGATAACAGGTATGTTCAGTATAAGTTAAAAATCCGGGTGCCTAGTCCTTGAGCAGGGGTTAAGGGATTCCTTCGGGACGCCCCCTCCTCAGGTATGAATAGCTAGCCCCGGTATCAAATGTTAGACATAAGTTAAGTTACCCTGGTGTTTTAGACACTCCATGGACGATACGGTGTTGTTGTATAGGCCTCTCCATGGGCGTGGGCACCAAAGCGCGATTTTTGTCCCAAGCGTCAAGATACGCTGAGGATACCCATAGCAGGTCCCTCCTCGAGCATGGACGCCCAGTACAGGTGGGATAAGTCCTCCACGCCCTCGAGTGACGTCGAGGCCACAGAAGAACCGATAAGCCCTCCTCGCCCTTGAGCGATGTCGAGGCCTGAAAGGAGATGAGACCCTTTTCATCTTAAGCGATGATAAGGCCAGCGATGCCTTTGGTAGTAAGCGCCTTGGGGCTCAAGACAAGTAAGTGAAGAGCAAGGAGAGGATGAAGCATGAAGACACGAGCTACCAAAGATAAGAAAAATACGCGAAGTTAAATCCTCCTTTCCCTTTGGGTAATGATGAGGCAGGCGACGCCTTCGTGAGAGAGATTCCTCACGGATACAAAGGCCTAGCAAGTTTCTAAGCGTAAAGACCAAGACAAGGGTGTGCCTCCAGACTTAGGAAGAAAGAGCAAGAGAGAAAGTCGCGTGCTACCTAAAGAGTTAAAAGCGGAAGCGGATAAAGTACAAAAGGAGTTGAAAGCGAATAACATTTAGACAGAAGCCAGTGTCAGAATTACAAATAAATTCAATTATATGTACAAAATTACAGGGAGAAGGTTCAAGACGTGCATCAGTAAGCGGAGTTCACTCCCCAAGGTCAAGGGGCACGACCTTCCCATCAACGATATGGTTGAAAGGGTTGCAGTTGGAGGTGTTAATCCCCGGGTTTTCATAGGCGGCTTGAGCTAGGGTCTCCTTGAATCCCTCTGCACAGGTGTCGGCCATATTGTCAATGAGCTTCTTTTTGGCCTCCTCCAGCTTCGGAAGCTTTCACCGCCGTTTCAAGATCGGCGATTTTAGATTGAAGAGACGCCACCTGACTGAGGAGCTCAGTGTTAGCTTGCCCTGCATCGTGTAGTCATTTGCAGTTTTCCTCATTGCATTCTTGGGCCCTCTTCAAAGAGGCCTTGTAAACCTCCTCTTAGCACGCCCAGCCACGGGACAGGCTCTCCTTCTCCTCTTTCAGGGTAGCCACTTCCTGTTGGAGAGTTTGGAGGGCATGTGCCCCGTTAGCATTGGACTTTGCTTGGGTGCGCCATTCAAGGGCGACAGCCAAGAAGGCCCCCAGGTAGTAGGGCATGCCCTCTGTCCGTTTCACTCTAGAGGGCTCACTCGGCGATAGCCTCTCGTTGAAACCCCTCATCAGCTGCTTGATGGGAGGGGGAATCTCCATGAGCTCTGGAGTGGGCGTTGGGGCGGCAGGTGTTGGTGTTGGTGCTGGTGGAGGCGCAGACTCTACCACCCTCTCCTCCTGGACTAT
The DNA here is from genome assembly GCF_000499845.2 of Phaseolus vulgaris. Lineage (NCBI taxonomy): Eukaryota > Viridiplantae > Streptophyta > Magnoliopsida > Fabales > Fabaceae > Phaseolus > Phaseolus vulgaris. The sequence goes on from NC_023750.2 coordinate 20,587,700, forward strand.
TTGTGGTGTGGGAGATGTGGCGCTGGGAGGGTTGTTCAGTAAAGACCCCCCATGAGGAAGGTAAGGGGAGCGTGAGTAGACGATACGGTTGGTCCTCCTCCTCTAGTAGGCAGGCCTCACATCTGAGTCTTCATCCTCGGAAGAAATAGTGAGCACCCTTTTGCCTTTGTCAAGGGGGTTGTGGGAGGAGTGTTAGCTACAGTTGTTGAACCAAGTGGTGTTCAATGTTTTGAAGAATCCAAATCCTTTGAAGGATGTTGAAGCCTCTGCTTTGCTGTGTGTTGCTGTGCTGGTTTAAGCTTTGTTCTGGGGTAGTTTAATGTTGTAATCCACCCTTAGATTAAATCTCAAGCAATTAGCATCTCAATCTTTATCAAAGTAAAATGTTTTTCAAACTAAGTTGGAAAGGCTGGTTTAGGCTTCAATCCATAGAACAAGCAAGATAGGTTTTCAAAAAGTTTTCTAAGAAAATCATAAAAACAATCGATTGTTAAAACGAAACAACCGGTTGTTACATGCTTTTATTGTATGAAGAAAGGCTACTCTGTTAGATTCTGTAAAATTAGAAAATATTGTGTTCCTAAAGGTCTTATGAAATTGATTCCTAAGGGATGTGATGTTTCTAATAGCAAAGAAAATCCAAAAGGACCCAAATTTGTAAGGGGACCAAATCTTGCAACTTGAATTTGTTTATGCAGGAAAAATGAAGAGAAAAAGAAGAACTGAGCCATCTGATCAAGCTGTTGAAGAAAAAGGCAGTCATTGAAGCTGTATCAATGCTATGAAAAAGGTCAAAACAGTGAAAAGAAGTTTTCTTGATCAACAAGCAATTGACTCATTGAAAAAACAACACAAGGATAAGACCTTCCTTTATTTGTTCTCAATTTCTGTTTCAAAGTTCTTTCTTATGATTAATTTTCTTTTAATTAATGTCATGTGCTTTAATCTGTTTCTGTTTATGGTGAAAACTTTCAAAATCAAGTTTTTAACTGCTGCAGAAAAACAACCGATTGTTTCTTCGAAACAACCGATTGTTTTGAGTCTGACAGCATTGTGAAAAAATTGATTTAATTGCTTTTTGAAATTCTATCCGTTGCAGATCAATTTCAAAGGGAGAATCTTGGTCAAAGGATCTGTGTTGAAAGCTGAGCATGATCAGAAAGAAGTTACAACAGTCATAAAGGAATATATTCCAAAATCTTGGAAATTCAAAAGCCTTAATGACTAGTCAAAGATCACATGTGAAGACCATGTGATTTTCAGCTTTTTCTGACATTTTCAGTGCAGAACAGAGTCAAGTCCTCTCTCTGAAAAATCAGGTACCCATTGAATGAAATTAAATTCAAATTGATTCTCTTTCTGCTATAAAATCAGGTGCAGATTTCTTCCATCAAGAACAACCAATTGCAACATCTCTTGCAATATCTCTTGCCCCATCTCTTGCAAAAATTCTGTGAAGTGAGTTTTCGTCTCTGCTATCATGGAATCAGCCCCTCCCACCTCTAAAAGAGTCAAAACCAGAGCTGTAAGGTCTGGAGGAAGGCTTGAAAGCTGGTTTTCTAGTGACACCAATCTCATTGAGAAGTATAGGTATGAAACAAGTGTCAAGAAGATAAACAACCCCAAGGTTGTGTGCTTTGATTGGCTGAAAAGTCAAAAGCTTGACAAAGTGAGGAGGCTTCTCAAGGACCAATCACTCAGAAAATTTTTAGAGCTAAAAGGGAACATCTATCCAGATTTGGTGAGGGTATTCTACACCAACTTGAAGTTCGAAGGGAACAACCTAGTCTCTCATGTGAAAGGTGTGGAGATGGAGATAACTTATGAGGTTTGGGCTGCTGTTGCTGGGCTTAAGTTCTCTGGTCTGAGAATCAACAAGGGAAACCTTGGTGTGGTGGAAGATTTCAACAAAATCCAGTTCTACAAAAGTTGCTTGAAGAACAATCAATCTCAAGTTAACACATGCTCGGTTGGAGGTTTGAAGCTTGATGAGAGATTGCTTGCTCTCATTGTAACTTGGATTCTAACTCCAAGGGGGAGTAATCACTCTGTGTTGACTGAAGAAGATCTGGTTTACATCTTCTGCATCACCAAGAAAGTGAAGATCAATTGGATTCACATAATCAAAGAACATATGCAAAAAGCCATGAGGTTAGGCGATTACCATTATCCCTATGCTGTTTTAATATCTAAGTTTCTACTCTATTTTGAAGTTAATCTTGAAGATGAAACTTCTGATCTGGTCAAGTCAACTCAAGAGTTGAACAGTGGATCACTCAGCAAGATGGGCTTTACAAAAGTAGGTGGAAAGTGGATAAGTAAGGATGGTGATCATGTTGCCTCATCAAGTGGTGCTGCTCATCTCGAACAAGATGAACCTGCTGATATGGATGTTCAACATGAAGATCCAGCTGGAGTTTTTCAAGATGCAGGGCCTAGTGCTGCTGATGGATATCAAAGAAAAAGAATGTCAACCATGTCATCTTTTGAAAGACAAATGATGGATAGGCTAGATAGCTTTGCTGAAAATCAAAGAAGTCTTCATGATCTGTGTGTTAGTAACTTTCAGAGGATTGATACAAGGTTTGACAACATGGATACAAGGTTTATGACTCTGGACGAACAAATTGAAGCTGTCCAGAATCAAATATTTGATCTTCAGTTTGCTGATGAAGAAGAATGAAGGAAAAACAACCGATTGGTCAACAAAACAATCGATTGTTTTTTGGGCTGTTCTTTTCTGGTTTTAAAATTTCTTTCCTTCTGCTGTTGCTGGTTTATTCTGATGTAATGGAAACAATATCTTGTTTTACTTCTTATCTTTGTCTATTTGTGAAGACAAATAGGGGGAGATTTATGTTGTGTTTGTGTTTCCAATTTGTTTAAATATTTCTGTTTTTCATATTGTTAAAAACAGTTTGAGTAACATGTATTTTGTTTCTGATATTAACTGTTTTAAGCTTTAAATGTTTATCTGTATGCTAACAGAATATCAGAAGTTCAATATATTACTCAAAGTTCTATTTCAGGAACTGCTTCAGATTTAATCAGGTACAACACAAGCATCAGGGATTTGTCTTCATCAAATAGGGGGAGATTGTTGAACCAAGTGGTGTTCAATGTTTTGAAGAATCCAAATCCTTTGAAAGATGTTGAAGCCTCTGCTTTGCTGTGTGTTGTTGTGTTGGTTTATGCTTTGTTCTGGGGTAGTTTAATGTTGTAATCCACCCTTAGATTAAATCTCAAGCAATTAGCATCTCAATCTTTATCAAAGTAAAATGTTTTCCAAACTAAGTTGAAACAACCGATTGTTTTGTCGAAACAACCGATTGGCTATACTTAGGTGTTTTGAGAAAGTTTGAAAACTGTTTTTGAATGGTGAAAAGTTAAGTAACAAAACAACCGATTGATTCGAGGAAACAATCGATTGTTTGTTTTGAAACCATAACAGAAAAACTGTTTTCTTTGACTGAGCTTTAAATGCTTTAACTGAATACGCTCCAGTCATTAAATGCTTTGACCAATCTATTTTAAATGCAATTAAGAGTTTGTTAAGATTTGATAACAAAATATATTCTTGAATATATTATGAAAAACTGTTTTTAAGGATTAAGAATCTTGAGACAAAGTTTTTAACAAAGAGTTTTTCAAAAAGTTATGAGATTGCTTAGGAGTTGAGAGATTGATCAAAGGTGCTGGAATAGGATTCTCCTTGTATTGATTTCAGATATTCATCTGTAACAAGTGTAATCTTTGTAACTGTTGAACAATTTCGTTTGTGTGTTTTGCTGAGATTGGCTGTCTGTTCTTGAGGTGTTCAAGATCAGCAATCTTAGTGTTGACCAAGGAGAGTGTGTTTCTTGAGGTTTTCAAGGTCATTCTCTTGGTTATTGTGTAAGTGATCAAGGTGTGGTTGCTTAGTGGATATCCTCAAGGTTTCTGAGAAGACTGGATGTAGCTCTGGTTTGGAGTGAACCAGTATAAACAACTGTGTACAATCTCTCTATCCCTAACTCTTTATTTTCAGTTTGTTTGTTGTTTGCTGGTATAAACAACCGATTGTTTCGAAGAAACAACTGATTGTTTTTTCTAGTATTACAGTTTTTGCTTGTTGTTTTGGCTAACTGAATTGCTGAATCAATTGGTTTCTGAAATAAATTCATTATAGCTTTGAAAATTTTGTGAAAACCCCTTTAAACAATTCACCCCCTCTAGTTTAAAGCCATCTTTTCTAACAACAGCAGTGGGACTGCAGCAATGGAGGGGGTGAATTAGGTGTTTGGGCTATAGGAGAAGAGTTGGACGTTTGGAGTGGGGAAGGTGCTTAGAGCATGAGGGGGGAGTTTGGTGTTTGGAGGGAGTAGGGGTGTTTCGGCAGTGTGGGGTGGTGGCGGTAGGTTGGACTCGGTAGTAGGGGTGTTGGAGGCACCAGCCTTTGTGGGTGTTGCATTAAGGCGAGCCTTCAAGGACTTGGCTAGTTCAACTCGCCTTGAGGAATCCATCAGTGATGCTGCATCAGACAAACCGAAGAACAAGGGTCAGAACCAATACCAAGTCAAGCATGAAGCATCAGATACACAGGGTTAAACAAAGCATTCAGCAACAAAGGCAAGCATGCTAAAAAGCAAGTATGAGAAGGCGAACAAAAGTGTAGGTTTACCTACCAAAATATGCAGAAAGGGCGTTTACATCAAATTCGCGAGCTATAAGTGTCGAGGTGTGGAAAATGATCTTCAGGCCAGCTAAGGCCACACACACCTCCCTATCAGCGGAGGATAGCTCGTCCAAAGACTTGGGCTTGGTCAGGTTGGGCTTCTCCGTCCAGTACAGAGGAAAGCCATCCAAGGCTGTGGGGTCGTGTTTGGCGCAACACACCCTGAAGAATTTACCTTTCCAGCCCTTGTAAGAGTTCTGGAAGAGGGTAAGGAGAATTCTGCTAGCGACTCCGGAAAAGGTCACCCAGGTACCCACACAGAATTTGGAAAGCCCTGACGAATGCCGAGCTATTGGGGTGTAGCTGGGTGGGGGCTATGTTGATCTCCGTGAGCAGCTCCCTCTCGAAGGTCGTGAAGGGGAGGCGAAGAACGACGCGCTTAAATACCGTTTGATAGAAGAAGAAGAAGAAGGGTTTTTCCCCATTGGACCTGTCGTCCACGCAAACTGGCTCCCCAGGGGTGCCATGACGGACAGAGATGTGAGAATCGTGGGTTCTGCAAAAGGTGTTGAAATTATACAATCGCAGGTCACCCTGATGGTCCTTTATGTCTTCAACAGTAGTTAAGGTGGTGCATTCATCTAAGAGTTCGTCGGAAGCCCATGAATAAAGGGCCTTATAGTGGACCTTTGGGGGAAGAGGATTGGGCGTTGATTTTGTATGCACCATGATGTGATGAAAAAGCTGAAGAATGAAGAAAGGAAAAAAGGGTTTAGCAAATAGGGTTAAGGCAAAAAGGGGAAGAGAAAAACCCTAAGGAAACCTCTACCCATGCGAGAAGTTCAGAAAGAAGAAAATAGAGAAGCCAGGAAGTAGAACACAAATGCGAGAAAGATAAACAGCCCCAGACAGGTATGAGGATAATACACTAAAGAGAAAGAGGCATAGGAACAGAAAAACCATACCTTCTGAAGGAGGGAGTGCAAAGGTACGAGCTTTTGTGAAGGAGAATAACGTGAGAATCGCAAGAGCTTCAGAGAAGATGAACAGTGGAGAGAATACGTAAGGTGATGGAACAGTACCTTGAGCGCGCATTTTCAAAGGGTTATAACGTTAACTTGAGAAGCGCTAACAATCCTCGTCCCTGGTCGTAGGATCGAGCCACGTGTCGAAAGATTAACGCATGACTTAAAGCGTCACATCTTTAGCGCAGAGAATGTCACGTCAGCGGTCCGGAGAATGTCACGTCAGCCGCTCAGAGAATGACACATCATCAGAACGCCACGTGGACAATAGGGCGAGGCCATAGTCTTTTCGCTGAGAACAAGTATCAGCTTAAGACTGGGGGGCTTGTGTACCGTCCCGTCCCCGAGCGTTGACCAAAGTCAAATTCAAGGTCAACGATAAAGTCAAAGTCAACATATAGTGGGACCACTCCAGGAGTCCAAGGAAGGAAGTCAACAGACTGACCGCTTGAGGCGTCGCCAAGACAGGGCGTCGCCAAGATGAGGCGTCGCCAACATAAGGCGTCGCAAAGATGAGGCGTCGCCAAGATAAGGCGTCGCCAAGATGAGGCGTCACCAAGATAAGGCGTCGCCAAGATGAGGCATCGCCAGGTTGAAGCATCCCCAGGTTAAGACGTAGCCCAGAACAGTAACAAAGAGAAGAGAAAGGTGGCTCCAAAGCCATAGTTCTAGTATTAGTAGGGAGTATCCTGACTCGTGAAGTACCACGCCACCTCAAGGAGACCCCTGGGGTAGATACGACCTAGGAGAGGGCCAAACCCAGGGGTGAACCAGGGGCATGGTGCGAGAGTAAAGTAGGTACGCTCCCAGGGGGACTGACTAGAGGCTGGGGCGCATGGGTTGGCACCCAGAAAGTCACCCCACGCGCCAGATGCACTTTGAGGAAAGAGGACTCGTGCAATGGAATAACCCTAAGTTGGGTTACAACGTTGTGAGGCTCTCTGCGTATAATAACTGATCCGATCGGTCATCGGTGGTCGACGACGTCAGCAACAGAGAGGTCAGGGGGATGATCGCCAAGAGCGGTGATCGGTGGTCAGTAACCAAGTTACCACCGACAGATCAGGCGGCAGAGAGGTCGGGGGACAGATCACCCAGAATGGTGATCGGTGGTCAGTAGCCAAGTGGCCACCAGCAGACCAGTTCCCAGACTCGCGCCTGGAGGCAGAGCGCGAGAAGCGAATAAACACTGATCAGTCATCGGGTGTATTGTCATCGGGGTCTCGTGTTACACGCAGTTAAACTGGGACTGAGGTTCCCAGCGAGAGCGTTACGCATGGATCTCGCATGAGCACACCTCAGGGAAACATGCGCGAGAGTGGCCTGAGGGAACTAGTAAACCAGTCAGTGATTGGTGATTCCCTCAACCCACTACGTGCGTGGCATTGTGAAGGGTAAGTCGCCTACGCAGAGAGCAACGTTTGGTGAGTGTGCCTAGACCAGCCACACCCGACGTTCTCCTAAGAGTATGCGATTTACCCAGATAAGAGAAATATCTTAAGCTACTCCGCAAGGGCGTAACTTAGGCACACAAAGAGAAGCGCTAGAGCCCTTCCAGTAAGTGACACGTGTGTGGTTAGATGTGAGTTGCAGGCCTCCACGTGTCACCATCTGAGAGGGGTGCAGTCCAGACAAAGTGCACTCCGTACCATTAAGGGTACAGACAGGCGCAGCCCCGCGCAGAGACGCGCGGACACGCACAGACACCCACACCCTCTGATTCTGCAGGTACATTGTCTCTGAAAAGCATAACAGGTTTCTGACACATGCCAGAAAAGCATAACAGAATTCTGTTATGCCCAGAAACAGAGACAGAGAGATAAAAGGAGGAATCAGGGAGAGAAGGGGGGAGGAAAAAAACAGAGAGCAAGAGTTTTTCACACACACTACGAGTTTTCTAGTCTTTGGTGGTTCTGTGGACTAACTTGATCGTTGGAGTGCAAACGGCCGCTAGAGGCGCCGTCTGTGTGTTTTGCAGGCCACGTTTGGAGAAGCAAGAGAAGGTTCTGAGGGTGATTCTGCAGAAGACGCAGTCGCGTAGACAGGGCAGAGAGTGCTACGAAGCGATTCCTCCACGTTCGAGTTGCCGGCAGGATCAATAACAATCAAGTCAGAAGAAGACGTGGCAATAAGCATTGGAATATCAATATTTTCCTGAAAGTTCGTTAAGGTACGCGTTAATTTAGTTTACGTATCAAATGTTTCAAGGCACATTTTTATACACTTTCAATGCGCTTTAACGCGGTTTAAATGCGGGAGGTGTATAAAAAGGGGCCTTGGGACATTTGAAAGGGATCCGAGTTTTGACCTCATTTTCACAGTTTACACAGAGCCAAAAACCCTAGTTGTTTCACGGTGCACCCACTGTGCGCACATGCAATTAGGGCACACAGTATTAGCCACTCAGTATTATTCGACCACCTTCAGAGCATCCCTTTCACGGTGTTTTGATACGGAGGTGTTTCACCTTTTGATGTTTCTCGCTAGCTGACTTGATCGTCGGAGTGCAAACGGTCGCGAGGGCGCCCTTTGTTCACTTGTGATCCGATCGGTCATCGGTAGTCGATGACGTCAGCACCAGAGAACCACGTGGACCACTCGCAGGGTGACACGTGGACTAAGTGGCAGAGAGGTAGGGGGACGATCGCCAAGAGAGGTGATCGGTGGTCAGTAACCAAGTTACCACCGACAGATCAGGCGGCAGAGAGGTCGACAGATAGATCACCCAGAACGGTGATCGGTGGTCAGTAGCCAAGTTACCACCAGTAGACCAGTTCCCAGACTCGCGCCTGGAGGCAGAGCGCGAGTAGCGAATAAACACTGATCAGTCATCGGGTGTATTGTCATCGGGGTCTCGTATTACACGCAGTTAAACTGGGACTGAGGTTCCCAGCGAGAGCGTTACGCATGGACCTCGCATGAGCACACCTCAAGCAATCATGCACGAGAGTGGCCTGAGGGAACTAGTAAGCCAGTCGATGATTGGTGATTCCCTCAACCCATTACGTGCGTGTCATCCAGAAGGATAAGTCGTCTACACAGAGAGTAACGTTCGGTGAGTGTGCCTAGACCAGCCACACCCGACGCCCACTCCTAAGAGTATGCAATTTACCCAGATAAGGGAAGCATCCTAAGTTACTCCGCAAGGGCGTAGCTTGGGCAGACAAAGAGAGGCGCTAGAGCCCTTCCAGTAAGTGACACGTGTGTGGTTAGATGTGAGTTGCAGGCCCCCACGTGTCACCATCTGAGAGGGGTGCGGTCCAGACAAAAGAGCACTCCGTACCGCTAAAGGTACAGACAGGCGCAGCCAAGCGCAGACATGCGCAGACTCTCACGCTCCCCATTGCTGATTCTGAAGGTACACTTTCTCTGAAAAGCATGACAGGGTTCTGACACATGCCAGAAAAGCATAACAGAATTCTGTTGTGCCCAGAAGAAGGAAAAGAGAGATAAAAGGCAGAATCAGAGGGAGAGTGAGGGAGGGAGATAGACGAAAAACAGAGTGCAAGTTTTACACACACACATTTTACTAAGTTTCCAGTTTCTGGTGGTTCTGTTGAACTAACTTGATCGTCGGAGTGCAAACGGCCGCTAGAGGCGCCGTCTGTGTATTTTGCAGGTCACATCTTGAAGCCATCTGAGAGAGAGAGAGTTCAGAAGGTGATTCTTCAGGAGACGCAGTCGCGAAGACAGGGCGGAAAGTGTTACGAAGCGATTCACCCACGTTCAAGTTGCCGGCAGGATCAACTTCTTTTCAGGTACTCACAGACGGAGCAGAACGAAGGTGCCCTAGCTCGCTAGGACAAGCCACGCATAAAGACGACCCTGGTCAACCGGCGGGAACAACCAGTAATACCCTGCACGAATGACCTTCAATGAGAGAGATCGGCCGCCGATGTGGCTACCACATATCCCTTCATGTAATTCTGCCATGATGCGCGTGCATTGCTCACCGTCTACACATACCGGGATAGGATGGGTGAATCCATGCCTGAACAACTTCCCATCGATCAGGGTGTACTTGCTCGAATTTTTCTTGATTTTTCGAGCTTCTGCGAATTCTAACGGGAGTACTTCATCAGCCAAGTAGCGTTGGTAAGGCGTCATCCAAGTTTCTCCTGATTCAACTTGGTAAATTTACGACGATATCTCCCCAGCAACCGGGTGCTTGCTTATTCTGGGCGTTTTCACCATCTCTTGTGTTAACGACCGATGAATCCTCCTCATCCCTTCCAATGTGCTAACCTGTTGGACTTCAGACACGTTGTCCGTGGTAGTTTGAGGTGTCTTAAGGGTCTCCTGAATCACTGTCCTCTTACTGCCCCCTGCTCGAACTGGCGAGCTTTGCAAGCAAGTCGGCTCGGGCATTCTGTTCTATGAGTACGTGGACTAACTCGAACACCTCGAACGACTCCTTCAGGACCCGGACGTATTCTAGGTAAGCGACCATCTGAAGGTCTTTAGCTTGGTACTCCCCCGTGACTTGACCTATGACTAACAAAGAGTCACTATTTGCCAACAACCCCTTTGCTCCCATCTCCTTGCCCAACAACATTCCAGCGATCAAAGCCTCCTATTCTGCTTGGTTGTTACTGGCCTTGAAAGCAAACCGTAGGGCCTGTTCAATCAGCAACCCATGTGGTCCTTCCAAGATGACACCAGCCCCACTACCTTGTTGGGTTGAAGAACCATCTACAGAAAGCACCCATCTGAAACCAGCTTCTTCTTGGTGTGTGGTTGCCGAGGAGAGCTCTACTACAAAGTCAGCGTAAATCTAGCCCTTAATGGGGCCTTTAGGCTCATACTGTACGTCAAACTCAGACAGCTCTACTACCTATTGCACCATTCTACCTGCCACATCTTGCTTTTGTAAGACCTTGCGGATTGGGAGGTCTGTCATCACTATCACGGTGAAGCTCTGGAAGTAGTGGTGAAGTCTTCGCACTGAGAATACTACTGCCAGAGTTGCCTTTTCTAAGGCCTGGTATCTCACTTCTGGCCCTTGCAACACCTTGCTGACGAAGTAGATCAGCCTCTGCACCTGGTCTTGTTCCTGCAATAGGACTAAACTGATCACCTTCTCTGTGACTGCGAAGTATAGGCGGAGTGGCGTACCTGACTCTGGCTTGCACAACACTGGTGGACTGGCCAAGTACTCCTTCAGCTTTACAAACGCCTCTTCGCACTCCCGGGTCCACACAAACCTGTTGTTTCTCTTTAGGCACTAGAAGTAAGGGTGCCCCTTGTCTCCCCCTGCCGATACGAATCTGGACAGAGCGGCCATGCGCCCTGTCAACTGTTGCACCTCTTTCACCGAGTTCGGGATCCTCATGGCTATTATCGCGACACACTTCTCAGGATTTTCCTCTATCCCACGTTCAGTGAGTAGGAAACCTAAGAACTTGCATGCCTCAACCCCGAACACACACTTCTCTGGGTTCAGCTTCAACTTGTACTTCGCTATCGTGGTGAACAACTCTTCCAAGTCGGCTACATGTTGCTCCTTCTGCTAGGAGGTGACCACCATGTCATCCTCGTATGCTTGGATATTCCGCCCTAACATGGCGCTAGTACCCTGTCCATCAACTACTGGTAGGTGGCACCTGCGTTCTTTAGCCCAAAGGGCATTACCTTGTAGCAAAAACAAGAAAACTCTGTCATAAACGCTGTCTTGCTCTCGTCCCTGGGGTGTATCATGATCTGGTTGTAACCAGAGAAGGCATCTAGGAAGCTGAGGAGTCTGCATCCAGAGGCGCTGTCCACCAAGGCATCAATACTGGGCAGCGGGTAGGAATCCTTCGGACAGGCCTTGTTGAGGTTCGTGAAGTCAACGCACATCCTCCACTTCCCGCTAGCCTTCTTTACTAATACCACATTAGCTAGCCATTCGGGGTACTGAATCTCCCTAATGTGGCCAACCTTCAACAACTTCTCTGTCTCTTCGCGTATGACCTGACGCCTTTCTTCATTGAACTTTTGCCTTCTCTGGCGAACAGGTCGGACCTGGGGGTCCATGGTGAGACGGTGACACAGGAAGTCAAGGTCTATGTCGGGCATGTCAATAGCAGACCACGCGAAAGCGTCAAGGTGGCGCGCTATGACCTCAGCAACCTGATCCTGCGACTCTTGGCTCAAAGATCGACAAAGTTTGAACATCTTCCCACCGATCTCTCTTTCTACTACGTCTCTGACGGGTTTGGGTCGTTTCTCCCGGGCGATCTCTGCATGGGTGATCCCTTCTTCCCTTGGAGGCTGGGTCGTAACAGCGAACACCCTCTCTTTGTCTTGAGGCTATTTTCGGGCCCAGAGACGTGGTTGGTAATGCCGTATCCATGATCGCCTGTGAGAACAGCATGGGACGTGCCCTGAGTGGTGCAGGTGGAGCACGTTCGTCCGCCGCGCGCTCCCCTACTTGTTGCAAATCCCTGTGCATTTCTTCATTGGCTCTGCGCAGTTCCGCATTGTCCGCTCGAGACACGGCAATTTCAACCCTAGACGCCGCCACCTCTGCATGGAGGGCACGCATTGTCTCCAAAATTTGTTGTGTGGTTACGTAGTCCCCTCCAGGGGGTGCAACTCTCGTGGGTCCAGCAGTTCCTTGCCTCGTACTCCTCATATCTCTGGTGAAGACTCCTAACGTGATTGCGAGTGGGAGCCTTTTTTAACGGGCCCCATGGTGGGCGCCAAAATGTTCCTGTCGGTTGACTCGTTTTGTCGGTTGACTCCAACGGTAACCTTTGGCCCTTCTATCTCCGCTTGAGAATCGTGCTTCCTTGATCAAGAAACTTCTCACCTGCAAAGACAAAGGGGCGCCCTAGCGGCCGTTTGCACTCTGACGCTCAAGTCAGTAATAGGCCAAAAAAACACCAAGAGTGTATATTAGCTTCAGTCTTAGAAACTGTGTACCTTGCTGGGGTTCTTGGCACCCTTTATATAGGATGAAACTAGGGTTTACCTTTGTGTTGTTACCCTTATCTAGGCTTCCTTGGAGAATGTCCCTGCGCCGCTATTTAGGTAATCTTAGCGTATCTAGCACATAGAACCTAGTGCAACGAATAATAGAGTGGCCGCTTGGGTACCAAGTTGTGCACTTAATCTCTAGCGCCATGTGCTTTGTGGGTGCCCTGATCATTCACGTGCCATGCTTGCAGCTTCCCTAGAAACCCTAACCCTAATGGGCCTTAACGCCTCCCAGGATTATTCATACGTGTTGCGCCTTCAGGCACTATACACACCATGTGCATGGATCCCTCGTGACTTAGGCTTCCCACACATCTCATGTCTTAACTGTTAACTTAGCATAACCCTAGGGCCCACCGTACGTGGCCCTCTACAACATTCATACCACCGATGTTCGATCTTCTCCCGCTACTGGCGAGGTTCGATATCGATCTCCAACATCGGGGCTTAGGATACCAATATCTAAAGACTAACCAATCCCCTGGTAGGTGCGTCTGAGGCCCACCTCATGTGGCCCCCTTCCATTACCAAGCATCGGTGAGCGATGTCTTTGGTCAGTCTTTGAGTCGATGACCGAGGACTAGTCGGGACAGGTTTAGAATCTTTGTAAGATCAGTTTTGAATCTTAAACAAAGCTCATTTCAATCAGTTTTAAAGATTAAAGTGTTTTTCCATGCAAAGGAAAAAACAACCAATTAAAATGTCGAGATAATCGGTTGTTTGTAACTTAGCTGGAAAAGAAGGTTTTAAAGTTGTTTTATAACTGACAAAAGCATTCAATCGGTTAATTCGTGGTTTTAACCGATTACATGTATGTGCTTGTATCAGTTTTTTGAAGATCTGTTTTAACTGATTTGGTTGTTTAGATTTGCTTTAACGTTAGCATTTCAAGGTTTATAAATATGTTTTTGATTCAAACATTTAAAAGATTGATGAAACAGAAACTTTTAATACTCTGAGCAGAGATTGATTTGATATATTACAAAACTGTTTGTGAAAAGGTTTCAACCAAGTTTTAGCAAGATTGCCTTGTGCTTTATTATCTTTCAAAGAACTGATCAAAAGGGTGCTGGTGTATTATGTTTTACCAGGTGTTTTCTAATCCTGTTCAAGTTCTTGTAATTATTCATATAACATTCTGTATATCTGTGTAAAATCCTGTAAAGTCAGTCGAATTCTGGCTTGAGGTGGTTGTTGTGTGCAAGAAGGGTGAGTAGGCTTTGTGGGATTCAAAGTCACCTCTTTGTGTGTGGTGGTGTTTGTGTAATCTGTGATTGATTGCATAGTGAAAACTCAGTGGTTTGACTAAGGACTTGATGTAGCTCTATGATAGAGTGACCCAGTATAATCTCTGTGTGTAATTCTCTTTATCCCTTCTCTCTATATCTGTTTGTATTTTCCGCTGTCATAAACAACCGGTTAAACCGCTATTTTAACAGATTAAATTTCTGCTTTTGATTGGTATTTTGATTATCTTTTTGAATTGTGTTCCCGCTGGTATACCTGGGTTGTCTTTATGAGTGGCTTGTCCCTGCGAGCTAGGGCACCTTCGTTTTGCTCCGTTTGTGAGTAATTGCCTTGTGTTGCCCTAATTGCCTTGTGCTCACTGTGAGTGCGCCGCAAAGACAACTAGGGTTTGCTCTGCGTATCTGTGTGTATTAGGTTAAAATTCTGATCCCTTTCAAGTGTTCCTAGGTCTCTTTTTATACACCTCGAATATTTTTAAACACGTTAAAGCGCATTGAAAGCGTATAAAAATATTCCTTGGAACGTTCGAATCATAACTGAAATAGCGCGTACCTTGGCAAACTTTTACTAAAACCTTTTATGGGCACATGTGCATCACCACGTGCCCTTCTGACTTGATCGTTGTTCTGCGCAGGGGGTCCCACAGCGTCGCAAATCAACTTGGGGTTATTCCATCGTGTGAGCCCTCTTTCTTGCGAAGTGCTTCTGGCGCGTGGGTCGACTCTTTGGGCGCCAACTCATGCGCCCCAATCACTATTTACTTGCCCTGGGGGTGTATCTACCCTTCTCTCGTACCATGCACGTGGTTCTCCCCTGGTCATGGCCCTCTCATGGGTCATATCTGTACCAGGGTCTCTCAGCAGTGGCGTGGATACTTCACGAGTCAGGATACCCCCTACTGGTGCTGGAACTTATGGCCTTGGAGCCACCTTTCTCTTTTCTTTGCTACTGTTCTGAACTGTCGAGGCCCAAAGCCCTGGCGACGCCTTAAGCGACCAACCTGTTGACTTTTTTGCTTGGGCCCCTTGAGGGGTCCCATCATGTGTCGACTTCGACCTTTGGTCAATGCCCGGGAACGGGACGGTACACTAGCCCCCCTAGTCTTGAGCTGACACTTGTCGCAGCAAAAAGACTAAAGCCTTGCCCTATCATCCACGTGGCCTTCTGATGGCGTGACATTTCTCTGCTCAATTTGATTTGACACTTTCTGAGCATTTGATGCGATATTCTCTTCGTCGCCAGCGCGTTGTACCTTCGAGGACTCTGACGACGTGACACTCTCTGAGCGAGAAAAGTGACGCCTTGGGTCGTCCCCCGATCTCCTGACACGTGGCTCAATCGCACGGTGCCCATTTAGCGTCCTTGGCACTTCAGTTGTAAAGCTTGAGTCTTTGAAATCCCGCGCTTCAACTCATTGTTTCCATTTTTTCGCATCTTTTCCGTACTGTTCATCTTCTTTCCAAAGAGGTCTCCCTGCATTCTTTCCTCGTCGACTCTTTCCCTCTACTATACTGCTGAACCCTTCTTTCTTCTTCGATCGTTAGTTTCCTCATTGGTGGTACGTGCCAAAATGACTGCCAACCCTCCTTCCTCCAGAGTTAATCATAGGGACCTTTACGCTTGGGCTCCGGACGAACTACTTGACGAGTGCTCGAGTCTAGTTTCCACCAAAGCCTGGAGGGACCATGTAGGGGACCCGAGCACCTACGATCACCGCGCCTTCACGAAAAGGCACGACGATGATATCGCAGTGCTTCCTTGCACCCTAGGGGAGCCGGTGTGCGGGGATGAACGGGCCAACAACGGGGTCCCCTTTTTCTATTTCTATTAGGTGGTCTTCAAGTGCGTCGGCGTGCGCCTGCCTTTCTCCAGGTTTGAGAGGGAACTACTAACGGAGATCAATATTGCCCCAGCCCAGCTGTACCCTAACAGCTGGGCCTTTGTCAAAGCTTTCGACATACTGTTTGGTTTCTTCGGGTGTGCACCTTCTGTTGACATCTTCCTTCATTTCTTCGAAGTGCAGAGGCAAAGGAATAACCTCTGGGTGACTCTCAGTAACGTTCCCGGGAGGGTCCTCTTAACCCTATTCCAGCACTCCTTCATGGGGTGGAAAGGCAAGTTCTTCAAGGTTTGCTGCTCCGACCTCGTACCCTCCGCCCTTGACGGCTTCCCTCTGTATTGGGTGAAGGAGGCAAGAGCCCTGAAGTCCAAGTGTCTTAAGGGGCTGCCTTCGAACGATCGACAGGCTTGCCGGATCTTGGCTAGTGCGTGGGGCTTTGACGCCGCCGCATTGATAAGCCTAGAGTATAACACTGAGGCTCTGGAAAAATATATAAGTATGAGAGCTTCCCTCTACAACCTTCTATTCTCTGCTTTTGCTAGATTCTTGCATGATTTATCTTGTCTCTTTGTGTAGTACCTTAGTTTGTGCTCGTCCTTTACCATGTTTGTCCCTTTGGCGCAGGTTCGAAAATGGACAGGCAACGAAGGTCGCTGCTGGCTCAAGCGTTGAGGTCCGAAGATGGGGCCTTAGCATCGCCCCGCTCAAACTCCAGAGGCCCCTGAAGAGTAGCCTGATTTTGTGTTTCACATGAACGTTGGATGTGTATATGATTGTCTTTTGCTCAATTTGCAACTATCATGAACCTTATCTGTAATTATAACTCTTGATTTATGCTTAAACCCTACCCGCTTTATCTTTGCATGCTTGCGTCTGCTTCTGCTTTCTTTGCCACGCCACGTGCGTTACCTTTAATACTCCCCTTCATAGACTTTAACTCTTTAGGTAGCACGCGCTCTTCTATCCTACTCTCCGTTCTTCTCTTCTGAGTTATGGTGCATACCCTTCTCCTGATCTTTTCACTTAGAGCTTTGTTTGGCCTTCGTATCTGTGAGGCCCTGCTCACATGCTTGAACCTCCTCGCCTGAACCCCCAACAGCTTCAATTGAGTTTACGGGAAAATCCGGCGATGTGCTTCCTGCGGCGATACCAGACAACCGATTACGTATGCTGCAAAACGCCACTTCCACAAACGGCGACAACCGATTACGTATGGTGCAAAACGCGACTTCCACAAACGGCGACCATGCACACTTCTTGACCACCCGCCTTTCTCTTGTCCACGTCATCACACCCGATGACCTGATCGGTACATAAGCTGCGATTTGTCCAGCAAAAAGACTAAGAAGTTGAAACTTCGGCGACCTACATGGCTTTGCGCGCTAACGCCCACGCTATTTACTGATTTGACACTTCACCAACCCCCTCCCGTTAACTGACACGTGGACTTATCAACGGCTATCATTCACTGTCGTTTGCACTTCTTGTAACGTTCGAAACTCTTAAAATTCTCGCGCCACTTCACTGTTCCATTATCTTCTTCTTCATTCTCAAACTTTCAAAGCACCTTAGCGAACGCTTCATCTCCCTCAAACACCTTTTCTCTCGAAGCATCTTCGATCATCAAAAGGTAACATTTTTACTTCCCCCACTGATACTTGCTGCATTTTGATCGGTTTGCATCATCCATTAACTGTCTTGATCCGATCGGTCATCGGTCGCAGATGACGTCAGCAGTAGAGAACCACGTGGGCCACTCACAGGGTGACACGTGGACCAGGTGACAAAGAGACAAGGGAGACGATCGCCAAGAGAGGTGATCGGGAGGTCCGTAACCCTAAACCACCGACAGATCAGGCGGCATAGAGGTCAGTGGACAGATCATCCAGAACGGTGATCGGTGGTCAGTACCCAAGAGACCACCAGCAGACCAGTTCTCAGACTAACGCCTGGGAGCAGAACGCGAGAGGCAGACAGAGCACTGATCAGTCTTCGGTGCATAGTCATCGGGGTCTCGTGTTACACGCAGTTAAACTGGGACTGAGGTTCCCAGCGAGAGCGTTACGCATGGACCTCGCATGAGCACATCCCAGGGAATCATGCACGAGAGTGGCCTGAGGGAACTAGTAAACCAGTCAGTGACTGGTGATTCCCTCAACCCATTACGTGCGTGACACTGTGAAGGGTAAGATGTATACGCAGAGAGCAAAGATCGGTGAGTGTGCCTAGACCAGCCACACCTGACGTTCTCCTGAGAGTACACACTTACACAGTTGAGAGAGATATCCTTCGTTACTCCGCAAGGGCATAACTTAGGCACACAAAGAGAAGCGCCAGAGCCCCTCCAGTAAGCGACGCGTGTGTGGTTAGATGTGAGTTGAAGGCCTCCACGTGTCGCCATCTGAGAGGAGCGCGGTCCAGACAAAAGTGCACTCCGTACCATCAAAGGTACAGACAGGCGCAGCCAAGCGCAGAGACGCGCAGAAATGCACAGACTCTCACGCTCCCCACTGCTGATTC
Organism: Phaseolus vulgaris; assembly: GCF_000499845.2. NCBI lineage: Eukaryota > Viridiplantae > Streptophyta > Magnoliopsida > Fabales > Fabaceae > Phaseolus > Phaseolus vulgaris. The sequence continues at coordinate 20,605,947 of NC_023750.2, forward strand.
TGAAGGTACACTTTCTCTGAAAAGCATAACAGGGTTCTGACACATGCCAGAAAAGCATAACAGAATTCTGTTATGCCCAGAAGCAGGGAAGGAGACATAAAAGAGAGAATCAGGGTGAGAGTGAGGGATACGAAAAACAGGGAGCAAGAGTTTTTCACACACACTACTAGTTTTATAGTCTTTGGTGGTTCTGTGGACTAACTTGATCATCGGAGTGCAAACGGCCGCTAGAGGCGCCGTCTGTGTGTTTTGCAGGCCACGTTTGGAGAAGCAAGAGAAGGTTCTGAGGGTGATTCTGCAGAAGACGCAGTCGCGTAGACAGGGCAGAGAGTGCTACGAAGCGATTCCTCCACGTTCGAGTTGCCGGCAGGATCATTTGGCGCCCACCGTGGGGCTCGAGTGAATCGTTGTCCCGTATATACCACAGTTTTAAAGCTTACCAGAGTTTTATCAGTTTCCTTGATAGAGAAAGATGCCTAGAAACAGACAACCATCACCTGCGCCATCCGCTGACGAAGGAGCTGTGACGATGGCGCAGGTCCTGGAAATGGTGCGCACGCTGCAGGATAACGCCGCAGCGTCAAAGGTTGAACAAGAGAGGATGCAGACGGAGTTAGCTGCGTCGCAAAGCAGGAACGACGAGCTGAATCGCGTCAATGAGGAGTTGAGAAGGACGCTGCAGGCGCAGAGGGAACACATGGTTGACGAAAGGGTGTCTAGGCAGCCCTCACCTCCAAGAGCGTTCCCCATGCCATTCTCTCCTGAGATCATGGGAACCATGGTGCCTCCCAACCTGGTGGGGGTGAAGGCATCGTTCAAGGGGGTAGAAGACCGGGAGGCGCATCTGACGGCGTTCGACACCCAGATGATGTTGTCTGGGGGTTCAGACGCTGTCTACTGCAAAATTTTTATGAGTACGCTCAGCGGAATCGCCATGGAGTGGTTCGTGAGCCTACCAGAAGGACATATCACGTCTTTCTCTCAGTTCTCGAAGCTCTTCACTGAACAATACATCGTCAACAAGGCACCTGCAGTGGTGTCCTACGATCTGTTCGACGTGCGCCAATACCAGGGGGAGTCGCTGAAGGACTACCTCAACCGCTTTGGGGCACAAGTGGTTAGATTGCCCAGCAAAGATGAAGATATGCTGGTGCACGCGTTTAAGAAGGGAGTGCTGCCTGGCCCCTTCAGCGAATCTCTCATCAGGAGCCATCCCAACACCTTTGCAGAGATCCGACGACGTGCGGTGGCGCACATAGTGGCAGAAACAGAGGTTTCTGAGAAGAGAGGAAATGCTGCACCACCAAGACCGCGTGGAGGGCAAGGAAAGCCACAGTAAGCAAGGGTGCATGAGGCCAAGGAGGGGAAGAAGGTGCGGGAAAAACCTCGTCCCTATGCACCAGGCAAAGACCAGAGCAGGGGGCGTGCAAGGGAGAATAACGCACCCCCGAGATACAACTTCATGGTGGGATTGGCGGATCTCATCGCCCTTCCTGCTATAGCCGCAAGACTACGAGTACCAGAGAAGACAGATAAGGTACTTGGAAGGAAGAAGAATGAATGGTGTGAGTTTCATCAGGCCTTTGGCCATACACTTCATTCCTGTTTGGCGCTGGGACACCAACTGGCAGAGTTGGTGAAGTCTGGTTTTCTAGCAGATTACCTGCGTGAGCCGCAGGGTGATCGCGCGTCAGGATCTCAGACTGGAGAACAGCAGCATGAAGTCCCTGTGCATGGGGAAGTGCAGACGATCGCGGGAGGCTTCTCTGGTGGGGGATGCACAGCTTCACAGAGAAGGAGATACGCTCGTTCGGTGATGGCGGTAGATGCGGGGTAAATGAGAGTCATTACCCTGAAGTGGACATCATCTTCAATAAAGCTGATCTACGGGACGTTGTCCCGCACGACAACGACCCTGTGGTCATTTCTCTCATCACTGCGGGAAGGCGAGTGCACCGAGTACTCGTAGAACAAGGAAGTTCGGCAGACGTCATGTTCTGGTCAACATTCAACAAGTTACAGTTGTCCCCTGACCAGCTAAGACCGTATACTGGTTGTCTCTACGGTTTTGCAGGAGATCAGGTAGAGGTGCGGGGATACATCGAGCTGAGGACAACGTTCACTGACGGAACGACAGCCCGCACTGAAAAGATAAAGTACCTGGTGGTGAACGCCCCTTCTGCGTACAATGTCTTGTTGGGGAGGCCAACACTCAATAGACTGGGCGCAATACCATCGACGAGGCATATGAAGTTGAAGCTGCCGTCGATGGAGGAGACCGTGATAACCATCAAGTCGGATCAGGCTGAGGCAAGACGCTGTTATGAGAACAGCTTGAAGCAAAAGAGAAGTGTGTGCCACGTCACCACAAAACCACCACCAGGCGTGCGCGAAGAGCGATCGGTGGTCAGGGAGACACAGGGCGCTCAGATGATGGAGGATGCTGCGGTGGGGGGCTCCCAGGTAGCCCAAGTCGAAGAAGAAGAGGAAGGCGCGATCACTCCTCGCGAGTCAGGGATCGCGAGGGCGGTCATCGCCAGTGAGAGAAGGCCCCACCCAGTTGAAGGATGGGTCGAAGCGGACGTCGGGGGAAGAAAGTTCAAGTTAGGGGGATCCCTCGTTGAAGAAGAGAGAAGGCTGATCATGGGTGTGATTGAGAAGCACATGAATGCCTTTGCATGGTCAGCATCCGACATGCCAGGAATCGACCCCGATTTCCTCTGCCATCGTCTGTCGATGGACCCTATGGTTCGACCTGTGCGACAGAGGCGAAGGAAATTCAACGAGGAGAAGAGGAAGGTGATCCACGACGAAGCGCAGAAGCTCCTTGCCGCAGGGCACATCAGAGAAATCCAGTACCCCGAGTGGCTAGCGAATGTGGTACTGGTTCAAAAGGCAAGCGGCAAGTGGAGAATGTGCGTGGACTTCACTGACCTCAACAAGGCGTGCCCCAAGGATTCTTACCCCTTACCCAGTATAGATGCTCTAGTTGATAGCGCCTCGGGGGGAAAGCTACTCAACTTCTTGGACGCTTTCTCGGGGTATAACCAGATCAGGATGCACCCAATGGATGAATGCAAGACTGTGTTTATGACGGAACGGTCGTGCTGCTATTGCTACAAGGTCATGCCATTCGGGTTAAAGAATGCGGGGGCTACCTACCAGCGGCTCATGGACAGGGTGCTCTCGCCCATGCTGGGAAGGAACGTACACGCCTATGTAGATGATATGGTGGTTACGTCCGAAGAGAAGAAGCATCATGCAGCTGATCTGGAAGAGCTATTCACCACCATTGCCAAGTACAGGCTGAAGCTCAACCCTGAGAAATGCATTTTCGGTGTGGAGGCTGGGAAGTTCTTGGGCTTCCTCTTGACAGAGCGGGGAATCGAAGCTAACCCAGAGAAGTGTGCGGCGATCGTGGCAATGAGGAGCCCAACGACGGTGAAGGAGGTGCAGCAGCTCACCGGTCGCTTGGCAGCTCTGTCCCGGTTTATGTCCGCTGGAGGGGAGAAAGGTCACCCGTACTTCCAGTGTCTCAAACGCAACAGCAGATTTCTCTGGACACAGGAGTGCGAGGAGGCCTTCATCAAGTTAAAGGGGTATCTGGCGAGCCCACCAGTCTTGCGAAAACCCCAGGTAGGCATCCCTCTTCGTCTATATTTTGCTGTGACGGAGAGAGCAGTCAGCTCAGTCCTGGTGCAAGAGCAGGACCAGGCCCAAAGGCCTGTTTACTTCGTGAGTAAAGTGCTGCAAGGCCCTGAAACAAGGTACCAAGCCCTCGAGAAGGCTGCTCTGGCGGTGGTGTTTTCAGCCAGAAGACTCAGGCATTACTTCCACAGCTTCACAGTGGTGGTGATGACTGATCTGCCTATCCAGAACGTATTGAAGAAACCTGATGTAGCAGGCAGGATGGTCAAATGGGCGGTAGAATTGTCAGAATTTGATATTCAGTACGAGCCCCGAGGACCGATCAAGGGGCAGGTGTTCGCGGACTTTGTAGTCGAGCTGTCATCGATCGCGACACTTGCAGAAGGGCTAGATTTCCGATGGGTGTTATCGGTGGATGGCTCCTCTAATCAGCAGGGAAGCGGCGCTGGAGTCATCCTGGAAGGACCAAACGGGGTACTGATCGAGCAGTCCCTCCGCTTTGCCTTCAAAGCTAGCAACAATCAGGCGGAGTATGAAGCCCTGATCGCAGGAATGTTGCTAGCAAGAGAAATGGGAGCAAGAAATCTGCTGGCCAAGAGCGACTCTTTACTGGTCACCGGGCAGGTTACGGGGGAGTTCCAAGCAAAGGATCCCCAGATGGCAGCCTACTTGGAGTATGTGCAACTCCTGAAGACGTCCTTCGCCGAGTTTGAGTTAGTGCACGTGCCAAGAGAGCAAAATGCCAGAGCAGACCTGCTTGCCAAGCTGGCTAGCTCAGGCAAAGGGGGAAAGCAGAGGACCGTCATTCAGGAGACCCTGAAGGTGCCGCGCGCGTTCGTATCAGACAACCAGGTGGTTCATGTATACAAGTCAATGGAGCGTCTAACGATCGGTCATCGGTCGTTGACCCAAGAAACGCTGAGAGCACCGAGGGTGAGATCGCGACCGTCAAAGACCGATGAGTCGATGGAGGTCCATGCGGAGAAGGAACCCGACACCTGGATGACGCCATACCAGCTATACTTAGAAGATGGTGTACTCCCGCTCGATCTGGCAGAGGCAAAAAGAATAAAGAAGGGTTCAAGTAAGTTTACTCTTATAGATGGAAGCCTATTTAGATTTGGATTTTCTCACCCTGTGCTGATCTGTGTGCACGGCGAGCAATGCACCAGACTCATGTCTGAGCTGCACGAGGGGGTGTGCGGAAGCCACGTAGGTGGTCGCGCTTTGGCAAGTAGAGTACTCCGCGCGGGGTACTACTGGCCAAGGCTGAAGGAAGATTGCATAAGGTTTGCTCAGCGATGCAAACAGTGTCAACTGCATGCAGACTGGCACAAGGCACCCCCTGAGGAGTTGAGGTCCATCCATAGCCCGTGGCCATTCCATACATGGGGGATTGACATCCTAGGACCCTTTCCCCTGGCGACAAGGCAGATGAAGTTCCTCATCGTGGCCATCGAGTACTTCACCAAGTGGGTGGAGGCAGAGCCAGTCGCGCACATCACCGCACAGAAAGTCGAGCACTTCGTCTGGAAGAACATCGTCTGCCGTTTCGGAATACCCAAGAGGTTGGTCTCCGACAATGGCACCCAGTTCATGAGTCATCAGCTAAGGAAGATGTGTGAAGAGCTAAAGATACAGCAGGTTTTTGCTTCAGTGGAACACCCACAAACCAATGGGCAGGTGGAGTCAGCAAATCGAGTACTGCTCAGGGGGCTGAAGCGAAGACTAGACAAGGCCAAAGGAGGCTGGGCAGAGGAGGTCCCCAGAATTGTATGGTCTTATCATACCACCCCACAGTCCAGCACCCATGAGACACCCTTCAGCCTTGTCTATGGGACAGACGCCATGATTCCTGTGGAGATACAGGAGAGTTCCCCCAGATTCTTGAACTTCGTTGCTGAAGAGTCCAATGAAGAGCGTAAGGTGAATCTGGACCTGCTAGACGAAGTGCGAGAAGAGGCCAGAGTCAGTGCTGAAGCCGTGAAGAGAAGAGTAGAGCGGAGGCACAACTCTAAAGTGAGGCCCAGGCGCTTCCAGGAAGGTGATCTGGTGATGAGAAAGGCGCATCAGAATGACATGCAGAACAAGTTGTCCCCAAAGTGGACAGGCCCGTACAGAGTGGTGGAAACATTGGAGAACGGAGCCTATCGCCTAGAGACTTTGGAGGGAGGAGCAATCCCCAGAACGTGGAACGCCACCCATTTAAAATTTTATTTCCGTTAAAGTTGTACAGTAATGGCGTTCTCGCGCTAAAAGTTACATGCTTTGTATGTGGTGGAAACAGTTGAACAGATGAGGGGGCACTCTTTTCCCTAAGGAGGGTTTTTAACGAGGCCACCCAATTAAAGAAAAAAAGAAAAAATTTCCAGCATATCAAGCGTGCTCAAGCATTAAAGTTAAAATCCTCCTTGCCCCAGGTGCAAGTGCAGGTGATTGGTTAGGCCTTACTTGCCCTAGGCGCAAGTACTGGCACCGATCTAAGTCTTCCTCACCCCAGGTGTGAGCGCAAGTAGTTAAGGGCTTGAAAAGCCAGAGGTGCTAGTAAGACCTAGAGAGGGGAAGGAAAGATTTTGACAAGGTCCTTACCCACTTGGCATACACCAATATTGGCCCAGTAAGGCTCTTAGTCCGAAACCCTTCTCACCCCAGGAGTGAGGCAGGGAATGAGCGACTCAACCCGCCAAAGGGTGATGACCTTGGGGAAAGTAAGAGGGGTTAGCGAGAAACAATTTTCTTTCCCCAAGACGAGGCATCACCTTGAGCGATCGATGTCAAAGTCCTCTATGCACTTAGCGCTAGAGCGACAGAGAAGCTAAGTAAAGACTAAAGAACGATCACTGATGAGTCGTCAGTGATTGGCTAGTGGTGCAAAGCAGCGCACGAGGACTGTTAAACACCAAGCTAAGGGAACAGCTAGTCGTGACTAAGTAGAGGCCCAGAATAAGGGAGGCAGACCGCGCTGGGCCTAAGCTGGTTGACACTTGGTCGTGTGCAAAGTGAAAGACAAAGCTTGAGATCGCGCTGAACTTAAGCTAGCTAACAGTTAGTCGCGCGCATAAAGAAAAGCGAAGCAAAGGGGCAAGAGAAGAAACTTATGCAAGAAAAGAAGCATTGAGATATTATATTCACAGTCAAGTCTTATACAATTTTGAAGTTCAAAGAAAAATTGTGCAGAAGTGAAAATTTGCAAGAAGGAGAAAGGTTTAAGGGGAAGGAGGGAGGAGCTTTCCGTCCACCACTTCATGATAGATGCTGAACTGCGAGAGGTCCAGGTCTGGGAGAACGCATCTGACTTGCTCGAGTGCTAGCTCGAATCCATCAGTGAGGGCATCAGCACCCACGTTCATCAAGTCAGCCTTCTCTGCCTCCAGTTTTTGCTTTGAGGCCTCCGCAGCATCCCTCTCAGTGGTCACGGCAGCAAGGGAGGAGGCAGCTTCAGACAGTTTGCCCACCACCTCCTCAAGTTTCTTCTCCCCAGCAGCAGCTGCTTCTTTGGTGGACTCGAGCTCCCCCACTAGCTGAGTGTTCAGTTGGCGCAGGGAGGAAGTCTCGGCCCTAAGCTCCACCACCGCGCAGTCCAAAGAGCTCACCGTCTGCCCCATCAAGATCTCCGTCTTGATGGTCTCTTGGACCTGCGCTATGTATTCCCTCCTAGCCTTCTCCACCATGCCTCGCATCAGTTCAACGGACCCTTGAGCAGCTTCGAAGTCACTTCGCAGTGACTCCATGTCGTGCTCAAGCTCCTTCACCCTCTTCTCCAGGGCTATTTGCTTGCGATGCTGGGTGGAGAACTCCAGAGAGAGCACTACCTGCCTTGCCAGGTGCATGTCCACCTCATCACCATTCCACTCGACGAGCTCCCGGTTGCTTATGAGCTGTCGAACCAGGGTGATGACCCTGCTGAAATTCTCGTGGGTGGCCCCAGAAGCGCTTGGGCGCGAGCTAGACCCACCACATTCAGCGGTGGCGGTAGGGATTGGCAGCAGTGGTGGTGGTGCACCCCCAGTTTGGGCAGAAGCGCCCCCAGCAGGATGAGCGGATGGACCAGGTGATTGGCCTGCTGGGGGGGAAGATGGCAGTTTGGTAGTTGGAGGCAACTGCTGGCCTGGAGAAGGAAGGTTGGTGGGCTATGAGGCAGTTTGAGCGCAGGGAGGAGGGGAAGACCCTTCCTCTACTTCCACCACCTCAATCTCTCCAGGCTGGAGAGATGAGGCCCCCTCAACTGCTGCTCTCTTCCTCTGGCGGTGTACAAGAGGAGAGGCTGAGCTTTCCTCTTCAGTTGAAGCAGCAGCAGCAGATGAAGTGGAAGCCTTCACCAGCCTTTTCCTTTTCTTCCCTTGCTCGGGGCCTTCAGCTGGCGCGACCGAGAGTGGAGGGGCTGCAATGGGCTCAGTTGTAGAAGAAGAGGAGCCAGTGCCCTTGGCTCCCCTACGTTTGGCAAGCTCCAGTAAAGCTAGCCTCCTGTCCTTCCCCGACATTGAGTCTGCATAGATGAAAAAAGGAAGAGTTAGATGACCAAGGTATGCAAGTAAGTTAAAAAACACATAAAAGCATGCATGAAAAGGTGCAGGTATCCTAAGAGGGGAAAGAAGAGCTACCTATATACTTTTTTAAGGCCACCAGGAGCAGCCCGCATAGCTCACGCTCATAGGGGGCCATAGCTTCGAGGTCCCTGGATTTCTTGAATTCAACTCCAGGAACCCAGTAGAGGGGGTACCCCTCGAGCAGATTTGGACTTTGAGGGGGAGCAGATATCATGTAGAATCTGCCCTTCCAATCTTTGAAGGATTGCTGGTACAGGCCCAGGAGCACCCGTCCAGCAACCCCGTTCAGGCTGACCCAGGACCTGTCCCCAGGGTTCTTCGCTTCGAAGAAGTAGAGGAACACGTCCACGGAGGCGTTGTGCCCGAAATAGCTGCAGAGGATATGAAATGCCCGAATGAAGGCCCAGGCATTTGGATGGAGTTGGCAAGGCGCGACGTTTAACTCCATCATCAGCTCCTTTTCGAAGAAAGTGAAAGGGAGGCGTAGCTTCAACCTCTTGAAAATAGCGGAGTAGACGAAGACGAAGGGCACCCCATTGGTGGCCCTGTCATCCGCGCAGATAGGCATTCCTCGAGGAGGAATGCGGATTTGGATGTTGAAGTCATTCTCCCTGTCGATGGAGCAGGAAGGCTCATCGGGGTTGCGACTTAGCAGGGACGTGAGATGACCCTTGGGCAGCAGGGTGGAGGTTTCAGCGAGCAATTCCAGGGGAGCCCATTCGTAGACTCTGGCATTGTCGTGGTAGGAGGTAGCCACAGGCGGTGGTGGAGCTGGCGCACTCGCGGAAGGCTGTGCACCAGAGGATGGGGCAATGATGCGCGCAGTTTGTTTCAAGCGAGCCATCGTGAGATAGCTGCAAATGGAGAAAAAACGAAAAAGTCAGAATGAATGGAAGAAGAGGGAATGATGAATGTTTCGGTGAAAACAGAGAGGGGAAAGGAGAAGGAGATGCCCAGGTGAAAAGAGAAAGAAGAAGAAGCAGAAGTCAGAGTGAGGGCATGAAAAAACCCTAGCGCGGGTTCGAGAGAGGGAAATAGAGAAGATGAATGCATGATAACCAGAGTGATAAATGCAATCGGTAAAGATGACCAAAAAGGGGCCAGGGAGAAGAAAAACCATACCTTTGGATGATCGCAAGAGATTGGGAAGCAGAGAATTTGAAGAAAGATGGGTGCGCAGAGGAGAAGTTCGCAGAGAGTATGGGAGTCGAATGAAGAAGATGAAGGAACAGTGAAAGGGCGCGCCAATTTGAATAAGAGAAGCGCTAGCGACACACCACGCTGGCCGTCGATGGGGCCACGTGTCGCGAGATTAAGGAAGGAAGTCCAAACGTTAAAAAGTAGCACGTGAGGTGGCACGTGATGCGGTCCCACTTGCCACGTGGACCAAAGGCACGACCACTTAGTCTCTTCGCCGAGAATGAGTTCACGACTCGAGACTGGGGGACTTGTGATCCGATCGGTCATCGGTCGCAGATGACGTCAGCAGTAGAGAACCACGTGGGCCACTCACAGGGTGACACGTGGACCAGGTGACAAAGAGACAAGGGAGACGATCGCCAAGAGAGGTGATCGGGGGGTCCGTAACCCTAAACCACCGACAGATCAGGCGGCATAGAGGTCAGTGGACAGATCATCCAGAACGGTGATCGGTGGTCAGTACCCAAGAGACCACCAGCAGACCAGTTCTCAGACTAACGCCTGGGAGCAGAACGCGAGAGGCAGACAGAGCACTAATCAGTCTTCGGTGCATAGTCATCGGGGTCTCGTGTTACACGCAGTTAAACTGGGACTGAGGTTCCCAGCGAGAGCGTTACGCATGGACCTCGCATGAGCACATCCCAGGGAATCATGCACGAGAGTGGCCTGAGGGAACTAGTAAACCAGTCAGTGACTGGTGATTCCCTCAACCCATTACGTGCGTGACACTGTGAAGGGTAAGATGTATACGCAGAGAGCAACGATCGGTGAGTGTGCCTAGACCAGCCACACCTGACGTTCTCCTGAGAGTACACACTTACACAGTTGAGAGAGATATCCTTCGTTACTCCGCAAGGGCATAACTTAGGCACACAAAGAGAAGCGCCAGAGCCCCTCCAGTAAGCGACGCGTGTGTGGTTAGATGTGAGTTGAAGGCCTCCACGTGTCGCCATCTGAGAGGAGCGCGGTCCAGACAAAAGTGCACTCCGTACCATCAAAGGTACAGACAGGCGCAGCCAAGCGCAGAGACGCGCAGACATGCATAGACTCTCACGTTCCCCACTGCTGATTCTGAAGGTACGCTTTCTCTGAAAAGCATAACAGGGTTCTGACACATGCCAGAAAAGCATAACAGAATTCTGTTATGCCCAGAAGCAGGGAAAGAGACATAAAAGAGAGAATCAGGGTGAGAGTGAGGGATACAAAAAACAGGGAGCAAGAGTTTTTCACACACACTACTAGTTTTCTAGTCTTTGGTGGTTCTGTGGACTAACTTGATCGTCGGAGTGCAAACGGCCGCTAGAGGCGCCGTCTGTGTGTTTTGCAGGCCACGTTTGGAGAAGCAAGAGAAGGTTCTGAGGGTGATTCTGCAGAAGACGCAGTCGTGTAGACAGGGCAGAGAGTGCTACGAAGCGATTCCTCCACGTTCGAGTTGCCGGCAGGATCATGTCTGGAGCATACGTTGTGGGCTGTTTGTTCTCTGTTTTGCTTTTTCTGCGTTTAGGTTTTTTTCTTCTCTGCGAGCCCCCCTTGTTCATGTTTTTTTTTCGTTTTTCAATCGAGTCATTCTGTTTATCAACCTTCCACTCTTCCCTTTTTCATCTTCTTTTCTTCTTCTTTGCAGTTCTCCTGATGGCTCGTACAAGAATCACACCAAACCCGCTGCCTCTTCTCGAAACCCACCTCCAAAAACACGCAGACTCCCTTCATCAGGAAACCCCTCCTCATCTCGTAACCCACCTAGGGATCCCAGCATCCCTTCAAGCCGGGCTAAGAGACCTGCACCTTCTCGACCCAACCAGCCGCGACCAAAGCCGCCATAAACTAGTGCCACTGTACGCCCCACCCTTGACTACAAACTACTATACCCTTGGGCTCCTCCAGCCTTGCTGAGTGAGACCTCCTCTATTAACACTGAAGCAGATGTCCTTCGTTTGAAGGGAGGAGACAAGACCCACCTTTCCTTTAGTAAGGAACATGATGACAAGGTGGCCGTTCGCCCTTGCCTTCCTGGAGAACCTATCTGCACTGACAATGAAGGGAACGACGGCCACCCCTTTTGCTTCGTCTACACAACTGTATTCAAAAAGGTCAAGCTCAGATTCCCCTTTACTCGCTATGAGAGGGAGCTGCTGACTGAGCTTGACATTGCCCCCGCCCAGCTGCACCCCAACAGTTGGGTGTTCGTCAGGGCATACCAAATCATCTGCTTACACCTAGGCCACCCAGCCTCTGTAGATGTATTCCTGTTTCTGTTCGAGGCCAAGAACCCAGGGGATCGTCTGTGGGTGAGCCTTAATGGTATTGCTAGGTGATCCATCCTCTCAATCCTCCAGCAATCCTACAAAGACTGGAAGGGCAAGTTTGTCCGTGTGTGCTGCAACGATCGGGACCCTACCCTTCTTAATGGATTCCCCTTGTACTGGGTTAACAAGGGGAAGAAGGAGTCCAAGGACAATTTTCGGAAGGCTAGGAGTCCAGAGAAAATGGGGGAGCTTGACAAAGACTTGTGCAACTTCTGGAAAGAAGTTGCCTCCTCCAACATCACTTTGGCCACCTTCTCAATCATCAAGTTCGAATTCGCTGAAAGTCAACTAGACTTTCACAGAGGTTTGCCCTCCCTTCTTCTCCGAATTTCTCTTTCTGTGTTAAGTCCACTTTACTCTTTATCAAATTTGTTTGCGTTACATTGATCTGCACTCGTTCTTGGTTGTTTGATTCATGCACCAGCATTCCCATTGCTTGCTTTCCTATGCATTATTAATTGCTTGGACTGGATTGATTGGCAAACAGTGATCTCTTTGTGCAGATACGATGTTGGGGAAGGAGCACATGGCTAGGCTACGCTCTATAGTCAAACTTCACAAACTCGCGGCAGTCTCTCAAACCGTCCCGAATTCAGTTGCAGAAGCTGCTGCCGCCCTGGGCGAGTCCCCTCCAGTGGGCTCACCTTTCCCTGCCACTCTTCCTGCCCCTGAGAGGAAAAAGCTACCACCAAAAAGGGCCAAGAGGAAGAATCCTACAGTGCTATCGGACGAAGAAGAGGACGAGAGCACTGAGGATGGGCTTGTTTGCAAAAGGAAAAGAGCAACCACAACTGAGCCGCCAGCAGTTGAAAACACAAGCCCAGACTATGCAGAGAACCCCCCCAGCGCCTCCACACCCTTTGAGAGCGCTGGGGATGCTCTCCCATCAAACACCTCGGCTGCTGAGGGCGCTCAAGAGCAAGTTGTGGGCGCTCAATCATCCCCCCAACCTGCAGTGGAGCCAACCATCTCACCACCGCACCCTGATGCTCCCCTCGCCATCCAAGCTTATGAGGGTGGTGGTGAGAACCAACCCTCAACAACTCCTCCAATCCCGACTCTCCCAACCCTCGTTGAGGAAGTCTTGAAGGCCCACGCCGCTCATCTTAGCGCCATAACTGCTGAGTGCATGGAGAAACGTCTTCACAAGATGATGGACGAGGCTCTAAGGGACTCCTTGAGCCAATACGAGTTCGACAACCGCTTTCAACGGGAGGAAGCTAGCACTGCGAGGGCCTAAGTCCAAAAACTTAAGTGTGATATGACGATGAGGGGACTGGAGTTTTCACGGTTGGAGAACGCCCTGAGGGACGAGCTGCGGAGCGAACGTAAAAGCAGCGCTGAGCTACGCCAAAAGCTTAATGCCAAACTCTTAAAGGCCGTAAACTCGAGAGCAGGCTCGTGCCTCAGAGGGAAAAGATAGCTGACTTGGAGGGGGCCCTCAAGGCTAACCAGGCCCACATGATTAAGCTCGAGGCCAAGTCAATAGAGAGGGAGGACCTTCTAGGCAAAGTTGAAGCTGACAGAGACCAAAAAGCTAAGGAGCTGGGGAGAAAGATAAGGAGCTAAGCGAGTTTGCAGCGAAGCTTGCCCAGGCGCTTGAGGAGAACGAAAAGATAAAGAAACAAATCGAAGAACTCAACCTCAGCGCTGCAAACGTTCTGACTTCAGGGTTTGGCGCGGCCTTGGAGCATTTCGCTTGCGCTTACCCCGACTTGGACCTCTCTCAGTTCTCGATTTGCCACGAAGTGGTAGATGGCAAAATTGTACCTTCAGATTAACATTTCCATTTGCCACTTTGTTTTGAAACATTCTAAAAAATTTATATATTCATCTTTTATTTATGCATAATGGATCTGATCCTGCCGGCAACTTGAACGTGGGTGAATCGCTTCGTAACACTTTCTGCCCTGTCTTCGCGACTGCGTCTCCTGAAGAATCACCTTCTGAACTCTCTCTCTCTCAGATGGCTTCAAGATGTGACCTGCAAAATACACAGACGGCGCCTCTAGCGGCCGTTTGCACTCCGACGATCAAGTTAGTTCAACAGAACCACCAGAAACTGGAAACTTAGTAAAATGTGTGTGTGTAAAACTTGCACTCTGTTTTTCGTCTATCTCCCTCCCTCACTCTACCTCTGATTCTGCCTTTTATCTCTCTTTTCCTTCTTCTGGGCACAACAGAATTCTGTTATGCTTTTCTGGCATGTGTCAGAACCCTGTCATGCTTTTCAGAGAAAGTGTACCTTCAGAATCAGCAATGGGGAGCGTGAGAGTCTGCGCATGTCTGCGCTTGGCTGCGCCTGTCTGTACCTTTAGCGGTACGGAGTGCTCTTTTGTCTGGACCGCACCCCTCTCAGATGGTGACACGTGGGGGCCTGCAACTCACATCTAACCACACACGTGTCACTTACTGGAAGGGCTCTAGCGCCTCTCTTTGTCTGCCCAAGCTACGCCCTTGCGGAGTAACTTAGGATGCTTCCCTTATCTGGGTAAATTGCATACTCTTAGGAGTGGGCGTCGGGTGTGGCTGGTCTAGGCAGACTCACCGAACGTTACTCTCTGTGTAGACGACTTACCCTTCTGGATGACACGCACGTAATGGGTTGAGGGAATCACCAATCACCGACTGGCTTACTAGTTCCCTCAGGCCACTCTCGTGCATGATTGCTTGAGGTGTGCTCATGCGAGGTCCATGCGTAACGCTCTCGCTGGGAACCTCAGTCCCAGTTTAACTGCGTGTAATACGAGACCCCGATGACAATACACCCGATGACTGATCAGTGTTTATTCGCTACTCGCGCTCTGCCTCCAGGCGCGAGTCTGGGAACTGGTCTACTGGTGGTAACTTGGCTACTGACCACCGATCACCGTTCTGGGTGATCTATCCGCCGACCTCTCTGCCGCCTGATCTGTCGGTGGTAACTTGGTTACTGACCACCGATCACCTCTCTTGGCGATCGTCCCCCTACCTCTCTGCCACTTAGTCCACGTGTCACCCTGCGAGTGGTCCACGTGGTTCTCTGGTGCTGACGTCATCGACTACCGATGACCGATCGGATCAGGATCTATTTGTAATGACTTTCTCTTTATCCGAGCTGCTTTAATACATATGCACATGGTTTCGCCTTTATCTGTTGTGTAATCATCTGATATAACTGACTAACTCTTGCCTTAAAGAAATCAACTTAGCACCAACTGGTGCTTAATTCTGTGAAAATCGACTTAACTTAACAAACTATTAGTTTGTAGCAATAATACTTAATGCAAGATCACTTACTAGGCAGTAGGCTTAGGTCAATCTTAATATTTGGAATATCATTCGCCTGAACTGCTAAGTTTTATGCACATTTCTACGTCATCGCCCGAAACTCTTCTAGCTTAGTTCTCACCGTGTACTTATTCTTTCGAGCCTCAACCAGAAAGGCATAGGCTTCCAAGGATGCTATTTTCTTCTTAACTGCCAAGGCGTCCTCTGCAGAGCTGCCTCATACCTTGAGCTATCAACTTTGCTCATTCCGGGAGGAGAGCTGCCTTCAACGGATCCCCCTCTACCTTCCTTGAGCCTTTAATCTGAGACAATTTGATCTTGACCATTGTTCCTTCATCTAGGGGTAGAGCTGCCTTTCGGGTCCCTCTCTAGTTAGTGAGGTCTAGGTAGTGAGGTGTCCTTTATGAACCTACCTCAGCCACCCTGTAACTTCTTCCACCCTTTGCCCCACACCTGAACTTGTTACCTTCGCAACGCCCACAAGCGTGGAGGCTTTAACTGGCCTTACTAGGTCAATATTGATGCTTCACTCAAGGGGAAAAGTGTTTTTACCAACCTTCCTTTCCCATACTTAAGATCATCAACACCCCTGACTCTTCAGCTTCACCTCGCCTAAACTCACTCGAAGGTGAGAAGGACCTTTCCTGATGCCTCAACTTGCCCGGGGGTTACATCTCCTCCTCCCCTGGATGCACTGAGGACTTTCAAACTTGCCTCAATTTGCTTACGCAAAGAGGTCTTGCAATCTGTTCTTGCCTGAACTCACTCGAGGGTGAGAAGGACTTTCTCTGGTGCCTCAACTTGCCCAGGGTTACATCTTCTCTTCCCCTGGGTGCACTGAGGACTTGCAATCTCGCCTCAATTTGCTTACGCAAAGAGGTCTTGCACTCTGTTCTCGCCTACACTCGCTCACGGCGAGGATGATGTGATTCCAATAGCACAATATGAATGATTCTTGACATTCTTAGGAATCAACTTGAGTTGGATATGAGATAGGCACTTTTTGATAGAATTGGATCAAGGTTCTATGTTCAAGAAATCACCAAGACTAGTACCAAAACCCAAACTCACATGGAAGATCCATGTATTGTCAATTGAATCAAAACAACAACTAGAAATGAAGAAGAAGCAAAGATGAACAGCAAAAAGTAAATGACCGAAGCAAAAAGCAATAGAAGCTAGAAAACCGAACTGAAAAAGCAAAGGAAACAAGCTAAGACATGAACATAAAAAGAGAAGGAAGGAAGGAGAAGAGAAAGCTCATGAAGATGGAAGGATTGGTTGGATGAACACGCCACTTAGAGGATGGGAACTCCAAGATGAGTGTGCTATGCCGCCACTTGAGGTAACCAAGAACTCTCAAGATAAGACTAAGTGAGGAAGGCACAGAGCTCTCCAATTGAGTAGAGTTTCTCTAATTCAAAATTCAAATCTCCAAAAATACAAAGGAAGCACCTTAATTTATAGGCTAAGAGGTGCTGAAATGTAAAGCTAAAACAAATGCAAATTCCCTCCAAATGACAAGAAAGTGGCGCCAACTATAGCATGAGGAAGGTGTGACTTCCTTTCTAGTTTGACACCACTCCTATTTACGTGCACACCTCACTACTAAACGCACACCCCCGCAAGCTTCCTACTATTTTCCTAAACTAAAGACCTAAAGATGCTTTTACAAAAGAGGTTTCTCATGTTTCCCTCTAAGCACCCTCTAACACAAAGAAATTATAAAAAGGGAAAACAAACGTCCATTAGCCCCTAAAGCCTTGAACATGCTCCTTGTAAGCCTTTGAGGTGGGCTATTAACTCCATGAGCGTCCTCCATTTGAGCCTCAACCTCTTCTTGCTCTTGATGATTGGCCTCCATGTCCACTTGAGCTTGATCTCCATCAGAGGACGTCCTTTCAATCTCTTCTCGCCTACGCTCGCTCACGGCGAGGAGGACCTTTTAATCTCTTCTTGCCTACACTCGCTCACGACGAGGAGGTCATTTGAATCTCTTCTCGCCTACGCTCGCTCACGGCGAGGAGGACTTTTTTAATCTCTTCTTGCCTAATGGCGATGAGAACTAAAAAACTTTATACTTTAAAACTTTGTACCGGATGCATGCGATCTGAATTCATCATTTCTTTAAATTACGCAAAGGCGATAAAACCTTTCTCCGAAAACTTAAAAGACTATGAGCATGCAAACATAATGAACTTGGAAACCTTGATAAACTTCGAAACTTCCTTTATTGGGTGGCCTCGTTAAAAACCCTCCTTAGGGAAAAAAGAATGTCCCTTTGAAAAACTGTTTTAACTGAAACTACTTTAAACTGTTTAAGCTAATCGCTACTTACAATGCTTTTAACTGTAATAAAACTTGAGATGGGTGGCGTTCCAAGTGCAAGGAATCGCCCCTCCTTCCAGCGTCTCCAGGCGGTAGGCGCCGTTCCCGAGTGCTTTGGTTATTCTAAACAGTCCTGTCCACTTGGGCGACAATTTGTTCTGCATCTCGTATTGGTGGGCCTTCCTCATCACCAGGTCGTCATCTCTGAATTGCCTTGGTCTCATTCTGGAGTTGTACTTGCGTTTAAATCTTCTCTTTACTGCTTCAGCCTTCACCCTTGCTTCCTCCCTGACCTCATCCAGCAAATCCAAGTTCATTCTCCTTTCTGCGTTCGAGTCTTCTGTCACGAAGTTCTGGAATCTCGGCGAGGTTTCCTGGATTTCAACTGGGATCATCGCATCACACCCATACACCAAGCTAAACGGGGTTTCATGGGTTCCTGATTGCTTAGTGCTATGATATGCCCACACTATACAGGGAACCTCTTCCGCCCAAGACCCCTTTGCCTTCTCCAACCTCCTCTTCAAGCCTCTCAACAACACCCGATTAGCTGACTCCACTTGCCCATTCGTTTATGGGTGCTCCACAGAAGCAAACACCTGTTGTGTTCCAATATCCTCGCACAGCTTCTTCAACAGGTGACTTGCAAACTCAGTCCCATTATCTGATACCAAACGCTTGAGCACACCAAAACGACACACAATATTCTTCCACACGAAACTCTGAATCTTGTGCGTGGTGATCTGGGCTACTGGTTCTGCTTCAATCCACTTCGTGAAGTACTCAATTGCCACAACCAAATACTTCATTTGCCTGATCGCCAACGAAAAAGGTCCCAGAATATCGATTCCCCACGTATGGAACGGCCAGGGGCTGTAGATTGACTTTAGCTCTTCTGGGGGGCCTTGTGCCAATCAGCGTGTTGCTGGCATTGCTTGCAACGCTGGGCGTATCTTTTGCAATCTTCCCTCATAGTTGGCCAATAATAACCTGCACGGAGAGTTCCTGTTGCTAGAGCTCGACCTCCGATGTGACTCCCACAAATCCCCTCATTGAGCTCATCCATAATTCTTATGCCCTTTTCTCCATGTACACATACTAACAGGGGGATGTGTAAACCCAAACCTGTACAACTCGCCATCGATTAGGGTGAACTTGCTGGAGTTCTTCTTTACATTTTTGGCCTCCTTTGGATCCACTGGGAGAACTCTATCTGCCATGTAGCGCTGGTATGGCGGTATCCATGTATCTGGTTCATGGATAGCGCAAACTTGCGTCATCTTTGTCTCTCCTACTGGATGCGCTCTAACTCTCGGCATCCTCAAAGTCTCTTGAGTTAAAGATCTATGACTCCTCGCCATCCCTTCCGTTGACTTGCAAACTTGAAGAACCTGGTGGTCTGCTACGAATGCTCGAGGTGTCTTCAGCAAGTCAGCTCGGGCATTCTCCTCCCTTGGCACGTGCACCACTTCGAACAAAACAAAGGACCTCCTTAACGCCTGCACATACTCCAGGTAAGCCGCCATCTGCGAATCCTTGGCCTGAAACTTGCCGGTCACCTGCCCAGTGATCAACAAAGAATCACTCTTGGCCATCAGCACCTTTGCCAACAAAATACCGGCGATCAACGCCTCATACTCCGCTTGATTATTGTTGGCTTTGAAGGCAAACCTCAGAGATTGTTCTATCAACACAACGTTGGGCCCTTCCAAAATAACTCCAGCCCCGCTACCCAACTGGTTGGACGACCCATCCACCGAGAGCACCCGGCGATAATCATCCCCGACGCTCTACACTGTTTCAGAAGATAGCTCGACCACAAAGTCAGCGAAGATTTGCCCCTTGATCAGTCCTCGGGGCTCATACCTGATGTCGAATTCTGACAACTCCACCGCCCATTTTACCATCCTCCCAGCTACATCCGGTTTCTTTAGAACCTGCTGGATGGGTAAGTCAGTCATTACCAACACTATAAAGCTTTGAAAGTAATGACGCAACCTTCTCGCCGAAAACACAACCGCCAGCGCTGCTTTCTCCAAGGCCTGATATCTCACTTCTGGGCCCTGCAACCCCTTGCTAACAAAATAGATAGGTTTCTGGACTTGATCTTGATCCTGGACGAGCACCACACTCAGCGCCTTCTCAGTTACGGCAAAATATAACTTGAGGGGCATTCCCACTTGAGGTTTGCACAGAACTGGCGGGCTCGCCAAGTACTCCTTAAGCTTCACGAAAGCCTCTTCGCACTCCCTCGTTCAGACAAACCTATTATTCCTCTTCAAGCACTGGAAGTACGAGTGGCCCCTCTCTCCACTAGCAGACACGAATCACGACACTGCGGCCATCCGACCTGTAAGTTGCTGCACCTCCTTAACAGTAGCAGGGCTCCTCATCGCCAAAATGGCAGCACACTTATCAGGATTTGCTTCAATTCCTCTTTCAGTCAAGAGAAACCCTAAAAACTTTCCCGCCTCCACGTCGAAAATGCACTTCTCGGGGTTTAGCTTCAGCTTGTACTTGGCTATCGTAACGAACAACTCTTCTAAATCAGCAACATGCTGACTTTTCTCCAGGGACGTCACGACCATATCATCAATATAAGCTTGCACGTTCCTCCCAAGCATAGGCGCAAACACCTTATCCATTAACCTCTGGTACGTGGCTCCCGCATTCTTCAGCCTAAAGGGCATCACCTTGTAGCAATAGCACGACCTCTCCGTCATGAAGGCAGTCTTTTCTTCATCCATGGGGTGCATCTTAATTTGGTTGTACCCTGAGAAGGCGTCCAAGAAACTTAACAACTTGCACCCTGCTGCACTGTCCACCAGGGCATCTATATTTGGCAAAGGATAGGAATCCTTTGGACAGGCTTTGTTCAGATCTGTGAAGTCGACGCACATTCGCCATTTCCCATTGCTCTTCTTCACCAATACAACATTGGCGAGCCATTCTGGATACTGTATCTCCTTAATATGGCCTGCGGCGATGAGTTTCTGCGTTTCATCTCTGATCGCCTGTCTCCTTTCTTCGTTGAACTTCCTTCTTCTTTGTCGGACTGGCTTGATTTGAGGGTCCATTGCTAAACGATGACACAGGAAATCGGGGTCAATTCCCAACATATCTGAGGCAGACCACGCGAACGCGTCCAGATGTCTGTCTATCACCTTGGCGATCTGGTCCTGCGTCTCGCCATGTAGGGTCTTCCCCAGCTTAAATGTTTTTCCGCCGATCTTCTTCTCAAGCCAATCCTCAATCGGCCGAGGCCTCTTCTCGCTGGCGATCAGCGCTCTCGCAATACCTGACTCCCTGGCAATCGCCGGGCGGTTTTTCTCTTCCTCCACCCGAGCGACACTCTCGGACCTTGCCTCGACATCCTCCATTGTCACATTGCCTTCGGCAGCCACCTCTAACGCTGCATCCACAACTCGCCCGTTTTCCTGCTCAGGCTCCACGCCAGGGGGCGGCGTTGTGGTTACATGGCATACCGATCTCTTGTTCTTGAGGTTGTTTTCGTAGCACTTCTTTGCCTCCTTTTTTATCAGAGCGGATGGTGATGACTACCCCCTCCATCGAAGGTATCTTGACCTTCATGTGCCTCGTGGAGGGCACAACTCCTATTCTGTTGAGTGTCGGCCTTCCCAACAGGATATTGTATGCCGAAGGAGCGTTCACGACAAGGTACCTGATCTTCTCTGTGCGCGAGGCCGCTCCATCTGTGAACGTCGTCCTTAACTCAATGTACCCCTTGACCTCCACTTGATCACCAACAAAACTGTATAAGCAGCCCCCATATGGCCACAGCTGGTCTGGATATAGCTATAACTTTTCGAAAGTCGGCCAAAACATCACATCTGCCGAGCTCCCCTGGTCGACCAACGCTTGATGAACCATCCTTCCCGCCGTAACAAACGAGATTACAATGGGATCGTTGTCGTGGGGCACAACATCCCTGAGGTCTTCTTTGGTGAACGTGATGTCCACATCGGGCGAGTGATCTTCAAAAGCTTCTACTGACATCACGGACCTTGCATACTTCTTGCGTTGTGACGCAGTACACCCACCACCCGAGAACCCACCAGCTATGGTGTGGATCTCGCCGTGAATGGGTACCTCGTGTTGCTGTCCCTCACTGCTCGCCGGTTGTGAACCTGACGATTGTCCTGTCTGCTTCTCCACCAAGTAGTCCTTCAAGAAGCCATTCTTTACGAGTTCATGCAACTGGTAGCCCAGCGCCAAACAGTTGTTAATATGGTGCCCGAATGCTTCGTGGAATTCGCACCATGATTCCTTTTGAGGTCCCAGCACCTTGTCAGATTTTACCGGTGGCCTCAACCTATCAGCTATGTTGGGCACAACAATGAGGTCTTTGAGTTCCACCACAAAGTTGTGCCTTAGCGGCCTATTTCCCTCTCTCCTTCCTTCTGCTCGACCCCTAGGCTGGGTCCTCCTTGTCTCATAGGTGCGCTTCCTGTCTGGGTTCTTTCTTTCTGTGGCAGCTTCGTGAACCCTAGCAGGTTGCGTGCGTATCTACGCTCTTGGTCGTGCGGGTGCAGCAGTCGTACACTTCTCGTATGCCTTGCCTTCAGAGGCGATGTGTTCCACTGCCCGACGCCTTACTTCAGCAAAAGTTTTGGGGCGGCTGCGATTAAGCGACTTGCTGAAAGACCCAGGACGTACCCCCTTCCTGAATGTGTACACAATCATGGGTTTATCTGTGGTACCCACCTTCACCACCTGCGCCCCAAAGCGGCTTATGTATTCCTTCAGGGTCTCACCTTGAAATTGCTTTACGTCGAAAAGGTCGTATGAAACTGGGGCTGGGTATCTCTTGGCTAGGTACTGCTCTCTGAATAGCCGTGAGAGCTGTGCAAAGGACGTGATATGACCTTCTAGGAGGCTAACAAACCAATCCATGGCCATCCCAGTTAACGTGCTCATAAAAAGCTTTCATCTTACGGCATCGAAACCGCCAACCAACATCATCTGTGTGTGGAACGCAGTGAGGTGCGCCTCGGGATCCTCCATCCCTGTGAAGGTTACCTTGGGCCCCGTGAACGTTTTGGGAATCGCTGCCTCTAGGATCGCCTGTGAGAATGGTGTGGTGAATTCTCTATGTGGGGAGGTAGTCTCAGGCTCGATTACATCGCGCCGACCACGACGTAACTCCTCGTTGGCACAGTCGAGCTCATCGTTTCTCGCCTGAGAAGCTGCGAGATCCGCCTGCATGCGTTCCTGCTCCGCTTTCGACGCTGCTATTGCTTCTTGCAGCCCTTGCATCATGCCCACGAGCTGTTGCATGGTCATCTCCTCATTCATAGCGCGAGTAGGCCTCGTGGTCATAGCTTTCTAGAAACCCTCTGAACTTATCTGGGTTTTGAGAACTGGAACTGAAAAACCTGTGTGGTGGAACTGATGTTTTATATCGGCCCCACGGTGGGCGCCAAATGTTCCCGCCAGTAGACCTGGGTTGTCTTTATGCGTGGCTTCTCCTTGCGAGCTAGGGCACCTTCGTTTTGCTCCGTTTGTGAGTACCTGAAAGAAGTAAACAAAGGGGCGCCCTTGCGGCCGTTTGCACTCCGATGATCAAGTCAGCTAGCGAGAAACATCAAAGGTGACACACCCTTGGGAGGTGGTCGAAAAACTGTACTGAACGATTAAAACTGTGTCACCAGAACTGTGTTGCCCTAATTGCCTTGTGCTCACTATGAGTGCGCCGCGAAGACAATTAGGGTTTGCTCTGCGTATCTGTGTGTATTAGGTTAAAATTCTGATCCCTTTCAAGTGTTCCTAGGTCTCTTTTTATACACCTCGAATATTTTTAAACGCGTTAAAGCGCATTGAAAGCGTATAAAAATATTCCTTGGAACGTTCGAATCTTAACTGAAATAGCGCGTACCTTGGCAAACTTTCACTAAAACCTTTTATGAGCACGTGTGCATCACCACGTGTTCTTTTGACTTGATCGTTGTTCTGCGCAGGGGGTCCCACAGCGTCGCAAACCAACTTGGGGTTATTCCATCGTGTGAGCCCTCTTTCTTGCGAAGTGCTTCTGGCGCGTGGGTCGACTCTTTGGGCGCCAACTCATGCGCCCCAATCACTAATTACTTGCCCTGGGGTGTATCTACCCTTCTCTCGTACCATGCACGTGGTTCTCCCCTGGTCATGGCCCTCTCATGGGTCATATCTGTACCAGGGTCTGCCAGCAGTGGCGTGGATACTTCACGAGTCAGGATACCCCCTACTGGTGCTGGAACTTATGGCCTTGGAGCCACCTTTCTCTTTTCTTTGCTACTGTTCTGAATTGTCGAGGCCCGAAGTCCTGGCGACGCCTTAAGCGGCCAACCTGTTGACTTTCTTCCTTGGGCCCCTTGAGGGGTCCCATCATGTGTCGACTTCGACCTTTGGTCAATGCCCGGGAACGGGACGGTACATATTGCTTTTTTGGGTTGTGATCCTGCCGGCAACTTGAACGTGGGTGAATCGCTTCGTAACACTTTCTGCCCTGTCTTCGCGACTGTGTCTCCTGAAGAACCACCTTCTGAACTCTCTCTCTCTCTTCTCAGATGGCTTCAAGACGTGACCTGCAAAATACACAGACGGCGCCTCTAGCGGCCGTTTGCACTCCGACGATCAAGTTAGTTCAACAGAACCACCAGAAACTGGAAACTTAGTAAGAATGTGTGTGTGAGAAAAACTTGCACTCTGTTTTTTTGTCTATCTCCTCACTCTCACTCTGATTCTGCCTTTTATCTCTCTTTCCCCACTTCTGGGCATAACAGAATTCTGTTATGCTTTTCTGGCATGTGTCAGAACCCTGTCATGCTTTTCAGAGAAAGCGTACCTTCAGAATCAGCAATGGACAGCGTGAGAGTCTGCGCATGTCTGCGCTTGGCTGCGCCTGTCTGTACCTTTAGCGGTACGGAGTGCTCTTTTGTCTGGACCGCACCCCTCTCAGATGATGACACGTGGGGGCCTGCAACTCGCATCTAACCACACACGTGTCACTTACTGGAAGGGCTCTAGCGCCTCTCTTTGTCTGCCTAAGTTACGCCCTTGCGGAGTAACTTAGGATGCTTCTCTTATCTGGGTAAATTGCATACTCTTAGGAGAACGTCGGGTGTGGCTGGTCTAGGCGCACTCACCAAACGTTACTCTCTGCGTAGGCGACTTGCCCTTCAGGATGACACGCACGTAATGGGTTGAGGGAATCACCAATCACCGACTGGCTTACTAGTTCCCTCAGGCCACTCTCGTGCATGATTCCTTGAGGTGTGCCCATGCGAGGTCCATGCGTGACGCTCTCGCTGGGAACCTTAGTCCCAGTTTAACTGCGTGTAACACGAGACCCCGATGACAATACACCCGATGACTGATCAGTGTTTATTCGCTACTCGCGCTCTGCCTCCAGGCGCGAGTCTGGGAACTGGTCTGCCGGTGGTCACTTGGCTACTGACCACCGATCACTATTCTGGGTGATCTATCCCCCGACCTCTCTGCCGCCTGATCTGTCGGTGGTAACTTGGTTACTGACCACCGATCACCTCTCTTGGCGATCGTCCCCCTACCTCTCTGCCACCTGGTCCACGTGTCACCCTGCGAGTGGTCCACGTGGTTCTCTGATGCTGACGTCATCGACTACCGATGACCGATCGGATCAGGTTGATTGAAAAAGTTTTATTCTAAGCCAAGTATTTGTGAAAACTGTTTGAAAACAATTCACCGCCCCTCTTGTTGTAGCCATCAAATCTAACAGGGTTTTGTGCTACGGCTGTGTTTTTGGTATGGAGCTCCGTAAGGTGCATTTGAAGGTGTTATCATCAGATGGAATAACCACCACCAAATCATCTGATACATGGAAGTTTCATGATGGGTGGATACTTTGGTTGTCTTTGTTGAGTGAAGAAGGGGGAGTAAAAGTTGGCCAGTATTCTATTTCTACGGGGATGTTGTGGTGTTGTTTGGTGTGATGCACCCATTTTGCAAATGCAGGTTAGGATGTTTTTTCTGTTATATCACAGTTTTTTGAAGAGCAGATGGTGTGCCTGACTTGAAGCTGCAGTTTTGTTGCTTTTTTTGTGAGGCATTCTCAGCTTTCAAGCTCGTGCCTAACTAGGAATAGGGAAACAAACCCTTTGTTATGTGTTCTCTTCAGTATCATACTATACTTTATTAATTCTGTTTTTGATTTGTAAGCATGAGGGAATGAGCGTTGGATCTTGTATAAGGGTTGGGATAACCCTGAAGTGTCCCATAAATTTAATTCATTTTTTGCTGATAAAAAAAATGGGTTTTGGTCTAGTCCCCCCATATTTTTGTATTTTCTTTCTTTTTCTTTTTTTTAATAATATTTTTTTCATGTGATGGCAAATGATTGTTGTTACTTGAGGTGTCAGCGTGTCAGCCTAGCTGGGATGTCAAGTAGCATAGATGCCTAACATGAAAGATTTTTATAAAAAAAGAGTATAAAATATGATAAATTATTATCCGTTTTTTTTATAATTATCATTTATGATAATGAGAACTCGGTTATAGGATGCACATATATACCGTTTTATGTGACATCTCTATCTTTATGACGGGTAGGTAAAATATCATATCTCATTCTTATAATATCTCATATTTTTGATTAAAATATCATAAAACTTAAAGTTTATTTTACTTATACAAATAAACAATTTAAGTAGTAATTATATTTAATGATATTGTTCATAATCTAATGATTGACATTTCAATTTTTAAAAAAAGCTGACAAATCATTGAAAAACAGATTAAAAAGAGGTGACAAGTATTACTTTTTATTTTAAAATTATCAATATTTACTGTTCCGGCCGGTTGACCTGGGACGTCTTTGTGCACAACCTCACCCGTCAGTTAGGGACTCCTTCCCACTGGTCACCTGTGGATTCCTGCACAGAAGGACAAAAGGGCGCCCTAGCGGCCGTTTGCACTCCGACGCTCAAGTTAGCTAGCAAGAAACACCAAAACTCTACCCCTCCGTATCGGAGCACCGTGAATGGCACTTTGAAGGTGGTCAAAAGAAACTGTGTATTGTGTATCTTTTTTCCCTCTGCCAAACAACCTCTCTCTCTCTGTAGTCCCTTGTGCGTAGTCTCAAGACTCGAGCAAGCAACTAGAGTGTACTCTGGGAAAATCTGCCAAAAGTCCCAACCCCGTTCCCAACATTCAAGGCGCTATTTAAGCTACTCCCGCATTCAAAGCGCCTTAAAGCGCATTTAATTATAAAACGTTCCGCGCATTTAAGACGTTTAAACCGCTTGGGAGCATTTATAGTCCCTTAAACGCTCGAAACGGAAACTGTATTAAATAACTTTAATTACCTTGTACCTGACAAAATGGCGTTTCTATTTTGACTTGGCTGCTGTACACGTGGAGGGCCTCACAGCGCCGTGACCCATCAGGGGGTATTTCCTCGTGTGAGTCCTCCTACCTGGGAGTGCACCTGCGCGAGGGCTGACTTTTCGGGTGCCAACTCATGCCCCCAAACCTCTAGTCACTCACTTTGAGAGCGTATCTACCTTCCTCTCGTACCCTGCACACTGGCTGCCCCCGGGCGTGACCCTTCTCATGAGTCGTAACTATCCCAAGGGCGTCTCTGGGACGGCATGGGCACTTCACGAGTCAGACTGCTCTACACTGGCGCTATTACTATGGCCTTAAAGCCACCTTTCTCTTCTCTTTATTGCTACCCCGGGTTATCGGGGTTTGAGGCCTTCCCACGGTGTCACTCCGTCCATGGTCTTTCCTACCCATGGGTATCGGGGAGCAACACTGTGATTGCCTTGCCTTTGTGACATTTGACCTTGGCGACGCCCTAGCTGGGCGACGCCTTGGCTTGGCGATGCCTTCACCTAGGCGACGCCTTACCTTGGTGACGCTTCCTCTCGGCGACGCCCCGCCTCGGCGATGCTTGCACTTGGCGTCTCCCCACCTAGGCGACGCCTTATGTTGACTTTGACCCCGACGATGACGGTACACAAGCCCCCCAGTCTTAAGCTGAAGACTTGTCTTCAGCGCAAAGACTAAGGTCTCGCCCACGCTATCCACGTGTCACCCTGGTGATGTGTCATTCTTTGCTGACGTGACACTTCTCGAACTATTGACGTGACATGCTCTGAACCATTGGGGTGCCCTTAATGGCTGATTGGACATCCTCTGAAACGGGGAAAGCAACCCCTTTTAGGGCCACGCTTAATCGCTCGCCACGTGGTTCATCACGCGGTCAGCCCCAAGAGTCTCTTGCGCTCCCAGTGAGCGCCTAATCCTGCGACACGTGGCATCATCGCACGGTCACCACCTGTTGCCCCTCGCGCTCCTCGTAATGTTTAAGTTACCCAAACTCCGCGTTCGAAACCACTGTTTCATCCACTTTCTCTGCCTTCTCGCACTGTTCATGTTCTCTGAATTTCTTCTCTCGCAATCTCTATTTTTTTGTGCTTCCGCTCACCACACCCTTCGACCCTCAAAGGTATGGTTTTTCCTACCCTTGTTGACTCCCTTTACTGCATGACTATGATGTATGGATGAACTGCCTGGGACTTTTTATGTTTCTGTATTTCTGTATTCCTTCGCTCCTCCGTTCTTCTCCGTTCTCTTCTCCCCCTTTCTGGGTTTCTTCGTGTGGGTGGCATTTTCTAGGGTTTTGTTCCCCTTTCTGCCTTGGCATCGCTTGTTAAAACCCTTTCCTTTCTTCTTTCTCCAGCTATTTATCCGCATCATGGTGCGCCTGAAACCAAGGTCCAGTTCTCCCCCCAAGACCGACTATAAGGCCCTCTATACATGGAATGCACCACCCTGACGACCTTTCAGGACTTGGAGAACCATCATGGTGACCCCTATTTGTACAATTTCAATGCCTTCTGCCGCACCCACGATGCCTACATTTTCGTTCGTCCCGGCAGGCCAGGGGAACCTGTTTGTGTGGATGACAGACCCAGGAGAGGGAACCCCTTCTTCTTCATGTATCAAACTGTATTTAAACGCGTTGGTGTCCGCCTTCCGTTCACACCCTTCGAGAGGGAACTCCTCACGGAGATCAATACGGCCCCTGCCCAGTTACATCCCAATAGCTGGGCCTTTGTTCGGGCCTTTCAGATTCTTTGTGGATATCTAGGCGTCCTCCCTTCTTTGGACGTCTTTCTACACTTCTTCGAGGTGAAGAAGCAAGGGAAAAGCTTCTGGGTGAGCTTTTCCGGGATCCCTGGCAGGATCCTCCTTTCCCTCTTCCAGAACTCGTATAAAGGCTGGAAGGGAAAATTCTTCAGGGTGTGCTGCGGCAAACATGACCCCACAGCCTTGGACAACTTCCCACTATACTGGACAGAGCATCCCAAGCTGCTCAAGGCCAAGGCCCTGGATGAGCTGTCCTCTGCTGATAGGGGGGTTTGCAAGGCCTTGGCTGGCCTGGGGATCGTTTTCGACACGTTGAAGCTCATAGCGTGCGAGTACAACGCACACACCCTGTCCACTTACTTTGGTAGGGAGGCTCCTCTCTTGTTGCCCTTTGTTATCTGTGTTTTACTGCATCATGCTTGCTCTGTTGGCCTCCTCCACCTGTTTTCCTCGGTGCTAAGTGCCTTATGTTTCGTTCATCTGCGTGCTTTGTGGATTTGTATAACCGCATTAGCCTTAACTTCTGTTATTTGGTTTGTCTGAATGTAGGATCGGTGATGGATGGTTCCAAGAGGATGGTCTTGGCGAAAGCACTGAAGGCTGCTCGTGCCACCAAGGCTGGCGCCTCCTCCGCCCCTGCTGCTGACCTAAACCTCTCACTAACCTTGCCCTTACCAACACCGACCACTACCGAAGCTCCTCTAGGCTCATCTTCACCACCCCCACGTAGCCCCCAACCACTTCAAACACCCAATTCTCCTCCACCCATCGCCGCGGTCCCATTGGCTGTGGCCTCCTCACCTGCTCCAGCTGCCCTTGACAAAGGAAAAAGGGTGTTGGAGATTCTCTCCGATGACGAAGACTCTGACGGTGGGCTAGTCTTCAAGAGGAGAAAGGCTGCTAGGGTTCCCATTCCATCAGCGGCATCACCCTATGGAGGGGATTCCTTCAGGGACAACCCCCCTAGTGCTACCTCTCTCCCTCCCACAATAGTCCAAGAGGAAAGAGGCGAAGGGGCCGAATCTGCTCCACCTCCACCACCGGCAGAGGTCTCTGCTGCTCCTGCCTCCGTCTCTGCCGCCCCCGATCTTGTTGCCATCCCTCCTCCAATCATGCATCTGATGAGGGGCTTCAACAGGGGATCAATGCCAGAAGGCTCCGACAGGAGGGAAGGAATGCCCTTGTACTTGGGAGCCTTCTTGGCCGTGGCCCTTGACTGGCGTGCCCAAGCTAGAAATGCTGCTTTGCACACACAAGCCCTCCAGGCCTTGGAAGCAAGGGTCGCCGCCTTGGAGGAGGAGAAGAAAGCTCTGGGACGCCAAAACGAGGCCTACCAAGCCTCTCTGAAGTTGGCGCAAGAGGCCAAGGAGGAGGCTGAAAGGCAGCTGGGCGAGGCGATGGAGTTTCAGGCCGACTTCTACGCTCGGGAAGTCACTCTCCAAGTTCAAATAACAGGCCTCCAGGACATGGCCGAAGCCTCCGAAGAGCTTCAGAAGGACTTGAAGGATCAATGCTGTGGGCAGGCTGAAAAACTGGAGCGGATGGAGGGGGAGATGGCTACCCAGGCCAAGACATTGGGCCTTCTCCAGGTTGACCATGACAAATTGCAGATCGAGGTCAGCCGGCTCCGAGTGGAGAAGGAGGCTCTGGAGAAACAGGTGGCTTCCGGGGACTCCACCATCGAGGAGTTGCAGAAGGCCAAGAAAGCTCTTATTGACGACATGGCTGGCACCTTCGAGGAGGGATTCAAAGAGGCTCTGGCCCAGGCCGTCTGCGAGAATCCGGGGATCGACGTTTCTAATTGCGATTCCACCCACCATGTCGTTGATGGACGCGTCGTGCCCCTTGAGTTGGATGATTGAAACGCTGACTCTCAACTGTCTCCTTTACCTTTGACGCTTTATTTTTGCTCTTGCCATCTTCTGTTGAACTTGTAAATCTTTCAGAGTATTTGCACTTTGTTGGGATAATAGGCTTTGTATAGCCATTTCATACTCGTTCTTCACTTTTATGTGCTCCAATTGCTTTGCCTGTACTTTTACACGTTTCACACGCTGTGTTGGGAGATCGCGTACGCCCGGCACCTTACTTCTAACGTGTGCCTCGAAACCTGCTCCACCTTCGTGTCTATGAGGCCTCTACCTCGTGAAGGCGCCGGCAGCTCCACCATTGCTGCAACGCAAAAGTTGAGACCTACTCTGGGTCTTAAACACTTGGGACAAGGTCACGCGTCGATGCCCATGCCCATGGAGAGGCCTGTCTAACAGCGCCGTATCGTCCATGGGGTGTCTCAAACACCAAGGCGATCTGTCCCATGGTTCTTGGTGCCTGGCGCCCACACCTAAGGAGAGGCCTGCTATAGCAGCGCCGTATCGCCCTCAGGGTGTCTAGAAATGCCAAGCACCGGGGAGGCTCGAAGCCCCCCCCCAGGGGGTCATTCCCTCCATGGTCTTTCCTTCCCATGGGTATCGGGGAGGGACCTTACCGGTGGTTCACTCGTCTATCGGCGATCTCGTCTCCCTCCGCAGTATTTCCTACCTGTGGGTATCGGGGAGGCGACACCGTTGGTGACTAGCTTGACTTCTTCGATTTTGTCTCCCTCCACAGTCTTTCCTACCTGTGGGTATCAGGGAGACGACGCCGTTGATAACTTATACTGGCGACGCCGTCGGCATCTCATGCTAGTGACGCCATCAGCTTCTTATACTGGCGACGCCTGGGGGTAGTGGAAAGCTCAGGGTCTCGCCCGCGCCATCCACGTGGCATTTCCCATATGGGTGATGGGACATTCCTTCACTTAACTTCATCCTGACATTTTCTGAGCTTCTGGCAAGATGCTCCCATTGTTGGCGGCGTGTCGTACCCTTGGGCATTCTGTCGACGTGACGTTTTCTGAATAATAACCAGTGGTGCCAGGATCGTCCTCCCATCATCTGACACGTGGCTCGATCGCACGGTGCTCCCATTTGCGTTGCTTGGCGTTCTAACTGTAATATTTAGATCTTCAGAATCTTACACCTGCGTTTATCATCCCTGTGTTTCGCACCCTCCTTGCACCGCTGCGGAGAGAGTTCCTTCTGTGTTCCTTCTAGTTGGCGTTTTACCTCCCGTATTCTTAACGCGTTGTTCTTCTTTGAACTCCCAGCTCTTTGCTCACCCCTTGTAGCGACATGTCTTCCCATGTTCCTCCCCCTAGGGTTAGCCCCAAGGACCTGTATGCATGGGCCTCGCGCGAGCTCCTGCTTGCTTTCTACCAGGGCCATAAGGGAACACAAAGGGGATTCGTGTTCCTACGATCATCGTGCCTTCGCTAGGAGGCATGACGACGACATTGCCGTACTCCCTTGTACCCTGGGGGAGCCGGTGTGCGGGGACGAGCGAGCCAACGACGGGGTCAACTTCTTTTACTTCTATCAGGTGGTATTCAAGAGCATCGGCGTGCGCCTGCCCTTCTCCAGGTTCGAGAGGGAACTATTGACGGAGATTAATGCTGCTCCAGCCCAGTTGTATCCTAATAGCTGGGCTTTCGTCACGGCCTTTGA
Organism: Phaseolus vulgaris; assembly: GCF_000499845.2. Lineage (NCBI taxonomy): Eukaryota > Viridiplantae > Streptophyta > Magnoliopsida > Fabales > Fabaceae > Phaseolus > Phaseolus vulgaris. The sequence continues at coordinate 20,637,918 of NC_023750.2, forward strand.
AATACTCTTTGGCTTTCTGTGGTGTGCACCCTCGGTTGATATCTTTCTTCACTTCTTTGAGGTGAAGAGGCAAAGGAACAACCTCAGGGTGACCTTCAGTAACGTTCCCGGCAGGGTTCTCCTGACCCCCTTCCAAAACTCCTTCATTGGGTGGAAGGATAGGTTTTTCAAAGTCTGTTGCTCTGATCTCGTGCCTTCCGCCCTAGATGGTTTTCCACTGTACTGGGTGAGGGAGACGAGAGCCCTAAAGTCCAAACCCTTCAAGAAACTAACCCCGAACGACCAGGTGGTTTGCCGGATCCTGGCTGAGGCGGGGGGTTTTGACTCCGCCACCTTGATCAGTTTGGAGTTTAACGCCGGAACCCTAGAGAAGTATATATGTACGAGTGACTGCCTTAGAAACTTTCGCTTTCGATCCTCTCTAAATCTTTGCATGTCTTGCCTCATGGTGTCTTTACCATGCTTGTTTCCCTTGGTCCAGGTTCGAAGATAAACCAGCAACAGAGGTCACAGCTTACCCGGGCCCTGAGGGCTGAGAGCGGAGCTTCGTCCTCCTCCCATCCCAACTCCGGAGGCCACTGAAGAGTGGTTTGTTTGTACTCTTTGTATGAGCACAGGGCATGTAATGTTTGCCCCATTTGTCTTACTCCCATTTATCTCGAACACTACTTGTAAATTTGACTCCACGGTACCATGCTTGGTTTCTGTAACGCCGCTTTATTTTTGCACGCGCTTGTCATATACTGTGCGTATTTTCTCCGTTATGTTTCTTGGCGACGCCTACGCTTGGGCGATGCCTTATCTTGGCGACGCCTTCTTTCTTGGCGACGCGCACGCCTGGCGGCGCCTTCTTTCTTGGCGACGCGTGTGTTTGGCGATGCCTGTCGCCACTTCGAACGGGAAAAAGATAAAGACTGAAACCGAGGCAAGGTTTTTCTCGAACTTCTTTTTCTTTTTATTTGGGTGACCTCGTTAAAAAACCCCCGAAAGGGAAAAAGAGTGTCCCCTTCAACAAGATTGTTACATGGCTACTTGCATAAGTCAACTAAAATAAAACTTCAAGTTGGCTGCATTCCTGCTGCGCGGAATGGGACCCCCTTCCAAAGTCTCTAGGTTGTACGAACCATTGCCCTTAGCCTCGGTAACTCTGAAGGGTCCAGTCCACTTGGGAGCTATATTGTCACTCTACTCTTCTCTTTACTGCTTCGGCCTTTATTCTGGCTTCCTCCCTGGCTTCGTCTAGTAGGTCCAGGTTCACCCGCCTTTCTTCGTTGGATACCTCAGCCACGAAATTTTGGAAGCGTGGCGAGCTTTCGTGTATCTCGACCGGGATCATTGCATCCGACCCATACACTAAGCTGAAAGCCGTCTCCATGGTGGAAGATTGGGGCGTGGTGTGGTATGTCCATACGATCCTTGACACTTCCTCCGCCCCCGCCCACGCTCCTTTGGCCTTTTCTAGCCTTCTCTTTAGCCCTCTCAGCAAAACTCTATTCGCTGACTCTACCTGCCCGTTAGTCTGGGGGTGTTCGACTGATGCGAACACTTGCTTGATGCCTACCTCTGCACACAGGTTTCTCAACTGCTGGCTGGCGAACTAGGTTCCATTGTCGGATACTAGCCGCCTAGGTACACCAAAGCGGCACACAATGTTCTTCCAAACAAAGTGTTGCACCTTGTGCGCAGTAATCTGGGCCACGGGTTCCGCCTCTATCCACTTGGTGAAGTATTCAATGGCAACAATCAAGTACTTCATCTGCCTTATCGCCAATGGGAATGGACCTAGGATGTCGATCCCTCACGTATGGAAAGGCCACGGGCTGTACATGGATCGCCGCTCTTCTGGCGGCGCCTTGTGCCAGTCAACGTGTTTTAGACATTGCTTGCAATGCTGGGCATGTCACACGCAATCCTCCTTTACTGTTGGCCAATAGAAACCTGCGCGTACCACCTTAGAGGCTAAGGACCTTCCCCCTACGTGACTCCCACAAATGCCTTCGTGGAGCTCCGCCATTATTCTGGTACACTCGTCGTCGCTTACGCACGTTAAGATAGGGTGGGTGAACCCGTGCCTGAACAATACTCCGTCCACCAGAGTGTATCTTGCGACATTCCTCTTAACCTTCTTACCCTCTTCAGGCTCCGCTGGGAGAGCCCCATCCGCCAGATACCGTCTGTATGGCGTCATCCAGGTGTCTCCCACGGCTAAAGCACATATCTGCGCGTGCCTTCCTCCTTCGAGCGTGTCCGCGTATGTGCTAATGTGGGGTGTCTTCACTGTATCTTGAGTCAAAGAACGATGACTCCTTGGCCTCCCTCTCGCTGTACAAATATGGAGGATGTCCACCCTGTTATCTTCCACGAATTTACGCGGAGCTTTGAGTGTCTCTTGGATTACTGTCCTCTGTCTACCCCCCTTGCCTGAGCTGGCCAGCTTGGCAAGCAGGTCAGCTCTGGCATTCTGCTCCCTTGGGACATGTACTAGCTCAAGAGCGTTAAATGCTCCCTTCAGCAGTTGGACGTATTTCAGATACGGCGCCATCTGCGGGTCTTTTGCTTGGAACTCGCCTCATACATGTCCCGTAATCAGCTGGGAATCGCTTTTCACCAAAAGGTTCTGCGCGCCCATCTCCTTAGCCAGGAGCATCCTTGCAACCAGAGCTTCATACTCAGCCTGATTATTACTTGGCTTAACGGCGAAGCGCAGAGCTTGCTCGATCAGCACGCCATTGGGTCCCTCCAAGACTATCCCCGCGCCACTTCCTTGCTGGTTGGAAGAGCCATCGACCGAGAGCAACCACTGCGAACCTGCCTCCACCTCTTGTTCACCCCCAGGCGAGAGTTCTTGATGAGAATCCAATAAAGGAGACTTTTATTAATGAGGGAAGAGGGCATTCACCCTCACATTTGAAGTTCTTCCTTCTAGTCTTCTCAAAATTAAAAGAAGACATAAAATAAAGAGAGGATCAAGCCTAAAGCCAAAGAAGTCTACAAGCTTTCAAGAATGGACTTCAATTAAGTATCTCTCTTTATAGTTTCTTTTAAATTGTAAATAATATAGAATAGTGTTTAGAAAGATGCTTAGAGGGAAACATTAGACACCTCTTTTGTTAAAACATCTCTAGGCTTTAGTTTAGAAAATTCTAGAAGCTTGGGGAGTGAGCTTAGTAAGGGGGCGTAAGCTTAGGAGCATTTTGGGTAGCTTAGGGAATAAGCTATGTAAATGACCAGCCCTTGCTCCTATAAAAGGAGGGCTTGGGTCCTTCATAATGCAGATTGGAATTTTATAGTAGAGAGACTATACTCAAATTTGGAGAGAAATTGTGAATCTTGAGTCTTCTTCTTCCTTTGCCTTATCTTGTGAGCTATGGTGAGCTTCAAGTGGCGGCACTCCATCACTTATCTTGGATCAAGGAACCAAGTGGCGTGAAGTGTTCTTCCAATTCTCAAAATCCAGCAAACTCCTTCTATAAGTGTTCTTCCTTCATGTTCTTTCAATTCCATTCGGTAGATTAACTTTGTTTGTTGTTTCTTTTCATTTCTACCGTTTGATTTTCTGTTTTCCAGCTTTGTTTCTAGTTTCCGTTCGGTGCAGTAGTTTATTATTTCAATTCTGTCCAGCTTGCAATTCTTGTTCTTTATTTCTTGTGTTTTGATTCCATTTGACAATATATGGACTTCCATATGAGTCTTGGTTGGTGCTAAGTCTTGGTGAGTTCTTGAATTAGACACCTCTTTTGTAAAAACATCTCTAGGGTTTAGTTTAGAAAATTCTAGAAGCTTGGGGAGTGAGCTTAGTAAGGGGGCGTAAGCTTAGGAGCATTTTGGGTAGCTTAGGGAATAAGCTATGTAAATGACCAGCCCTTGCTCCTATAAAAGGAGGGCTTAGGTCCTTCATAATGTAGATTGGAATTTTATAGTAGAGAGACTATACTCAATTTTGGAGAGAATTTGTGAGTTTTGAGTCTTCCTCTTCTTTGCCTTATCTTGTGAGCTATGGTGAGCTTCAAGTGGTGGCACTCCATCACTTATCTTGGTTCAAGGTTCCAAGTGGCGTGAATGGCTTCTTCCAATCCTCAAAATCCAGCAAGCATCTTCCTATAAGTGTTCTTCTTCCCTTTTCTTCAATTTTCCATTCGGTAGTTTTGATTCCTAGAGTTTTACTTCTTTTTCTACTGTTTCATTTTGTGTTTCCAGCATTGTTTCCTTAATTCTGTTTGGTTCAGTAGCTAGCTTTTAAATTTTGTCCAGTTTTAATTCTTGTTCTTCTTTCCTCGTGTTTTGATTCAATTTGACAATACATGGACTTCCATATGAGTCTTGGTTGGTGCTAAGTTTTGGTGAGTTCTTGAATTAGAACATTGATCCAATTCTAAAGTAAAGTGCCTTTCAAATCCAGCTCAAGTTGTTCCTAAGAATGTCAAGAATCATGTGTTCTTGTACTTACATTCACATCAGTTCTGCCACAAAATCTGCATATACCTGCCCTTTGATGGATCCTCTAGGCTCATACTGGATATCAAATTCTGACAACTCCACCGCCCAGCGCACCATCCTTCCCGCTACGTCAGGTTTCTGCAATACCTTTTGTATAGGGAGGTTCGTCATCACCACCACTGTAAAGCTGTGGAAGTAATGGCGGAGCCTCCTGGCCGAAAATACCACGGCCAACGCTGCCTTCTCCAGCGCCTGGTATCTCGTCTCCGCGCCTTGTAAGGCCTTGCTCATAAAATAGATGGGCTTTTGAATCTGGTCCTGCTCCTGGACCAGCACAGAGCTGATAGCTCGCTCTGTCACCGCGAAGTACAGCCGGAGGGGCACGCCCGCTATTGGTTTGCAAAGGACCGGTGGCATCGCCAAATACTCTTTCAACTTCATGAAGGCCGCTTCGCATTCGTCAGTCCACGCGAAGCGACTATTTCTTTTAAGGCACTGGAAATACGGGTGCCCCTTCTCTCCTCCAGCAGAGACAAACCTTGATAGTGCCGCCATACGCCCCGTCAGCTGCTGCACTTCCTTCACTGACGTCGGGCTTCGCATGGCGATGATTGCTGCACATATATCGGGGTTCGCCTCTATTCCCCTCTCCGTGAGCAATAAACCTAGGAACTTACCGACCTCTACCCCGAAGACACACTTCTCGGGGTTTAGCTTGAGGCGGTACTTGGATATAGTGACGAACAACTCCTCTAGGTCCGCCACGTGCTGTGCCCTATCCTAGGACGCTACTACCATATCATCCACGTAGGCAAGATAAAATCCTTTTCGTCTCGAACGAGTTCAGGTATGGTGTAAAGGGTGGAAGAAGTTTGGAAGGTGGCTAAGGTAGGTTCGAAGAGAGCGCCTAGCCACCCGGTCTTTTGTTCTGAAGTTCAGGAAGGTAGAGAAGGATCCGAAAGGCGCCTCTACCCCTAGATAAAAGAACAATGGCCAAGGTATGGAGCCAGAAAGAAGCTGATATCGCCAAGAGTCTCTGGCGACCAGGAAAGGTTCAAACAGTGGCGAAAAAGTTAAAGACCCGTTTTGATGAAGCAGATTGAGTTCTGCCCAAATTCTGGCTGCTGGATTCCAGGCTGCACGGGAACAGTTCGCTTGCTTGTTCCCTGATCTGGACCTTAGCATGGTGTCCCTCGGCTGACCTTTGCTCCAGTTTCTTCACCTTGGCGGCGTCAGTTTTTATGAGGGCCTCCAGGTCAGCCACCTTGACACGATAAGGCACAATCTTGCCTGAACTCGCTCATCGCCGAGAATTAGAGCATGTCGAGGAGAGAAGGTGAACATGACGCAGGTCTGCGCTATCCATGAGCCAGACACCTGGATAACACAGTACAAGCGGTGCCTGGCAGATGGCCTTCTCCCATTGGATCCGACAGAGGCTAGGAAGGTAAAGAAAAATTCTAGCAAGTACACAATGATCGATGGCGAGTTGTACAGGTTTGGGTTCACTCACCCACTCCTGGAATGTGTGCATGGTGAGAGATGCACGAGGATTATGGCAGAGCTCCATGAAGGTATATGCGGAAGCCATGTCGGGGGTCGAGCTCTGGCCGCAAGGACCCTTCGTGCAGGCTACTACTGGCCAACGATGAGAGAAGACTGCAAGAAGTATGCGCAGTGTTGCAAACAATGCCAACAGCACGCCGATTGGCACAAGGCGCCTCCCGAGGAGTTGAGGTCGATTTACAGCCCTTGGCCGTTTCATACTTGGGGAATCGACATCCTGGGACCATTCCCGCTGGCGATCAGGCAGATGAAGTACTTGGTGGTGGCAATTGAGTATTTCACCAAGTGGATCGAAGCAGAACCAGTGGCTCAGATCACTGCACACAAGATCGAAGGTTTTGTGTGGAAGAACATTGTGTGCCGGTTTGGTGTGCCCAAGCGCCTGGTGTCGGACAACGGGACTCAGTTTGCAAGTCACCTGTTGAAGAAGCTGTGCGAAGGGGTGGGAATTCAACAAGTGTTTGCATCCGTCCAGCACCCTCAGACAAATGGCCAAGTAGAATCAGCTAATCGGGTGTTGCTGAGAGGTTTGAAGAGAAGGCTAGAGAAAGCCAAAGGAAGCTGGGCTGAGGAGGTACCCCGTATAGTCTGGGCGTACCACACCACCGAACAGTCAGGCACCCATGAGACCCCGTTCAGCTTGGTCTATGGGTGTGATGCGATGATTCCAGTAGAAATTCAGGAGAGCTCGCCGAGATTCCAGAACTTCGTAGAGGAAGACTCGAATGAAGAGAGAAGGCTGAACCTGGATCTACTGGATGAGGTCAGGGAAGAGGCGAGACTGAAAGATGAGGCGGTGAAGAGAAGGATTGAACGAAGATACAACTCGAAGGTGATGCTAAGACAGTTTAGAGAAGGCGACCTGGTGATGAGGAAAGCCCACCAGTACGAGATGGAGAATAAGCTGTCGCCTAAGTGGACGGGACCGTTCAGAATAACCGAGGCGCTCGGGAACGGCGCCTACCGTTTAGAGACATTGGAAGGAGGGGCGATTCCTCGCACTTGGAACGCCACGCACCTGAAGTTGTATTACAGTTAAGAAGCTTTGTAAGTAAAGACAAACACAAAAGTTATATTACAATGTCTCTGTTAAAACAGTTTGAAGGGGGCACTCTTTTTTCCCTAAGGAGGGTTTTTAATGAGGCCACCCAATAAAAGAAGAGTTTTCGAAGTTCAAAGGTGTTTTAGATTGCGTGCTTGTTGTTTTCAGAAAGTTTTGAAGAAAGACCTTGTCACTTATATGTGATTTAAGGCAAGTAAAGATATATTGCATGCTTTCTAAAAAGTTTTAAGTCCTCATCGTCTTTTGGCGATCAGAGGCATAAGTTAAAGTTTTAAGTCCTCATCGTCTTTCAGCGATCGGAGGCACAAGTTGAAGTTAAAGTCCTCATCGTCTTTCGGCGATCGGAGGCACCAGTTAAAAGACCTCAACGCCCTCGCGCGTCCTGAGGCGAGATAAAGACCTCCTCGCCGTCGAGCGAGTGCAGGCGAGGAAGAGTAAAAAGTCCTCAGTGTTTCTGGGGGCGAGAAGATGTAACCCCTGGGGCAATGTAGAGGCACCTGTGAAAAGTCCTCAGTGTTTCTGGGGGCGAGAAGATGTAACCCCTGGGGCAATGTAGAGGCACTAGTGAAAAGTCCTCAGTGTTTCTGGGGGCGAGAAGATGTAACCCCTGGGGCAATGTAGAGGCACCAGCAAAAGTCCTCAGTGTTTCTGGGGGGAGGAGATGTAACCCCTAGGGCAATGCAGAGGCACGATTTAAAGACCTTCTCGCCTGTGAGCGAGTTCAGGCGAGTTAAAGACCTTCTCGCCTATGAGCGAGTTCAGGCGAGTTAAAGACCTTCTCGCCGATGAGCGAGTTCAGGCAAGATAAAATCCTTCTCGTCTCGAACGTGTTCAGGTATGGTGTAAAGGGTGGAAGAAGTTTGGAAGGTGGCTAAGGTAGGTTCGAAGAGAGCGCCTAGCCACCCGGTCTTTTGTTCTGAAGTTCAGGAAGGTAGAGAAGGATCCGAAAGGCGCCTCTACCCCCAGATAAAAGAACAATGGCCAAGGTATGGAGCCAGAAAGAAGCTGATATCGCCAAGAGTCTCTGGCGACCAGGAAAGGTTCAAACAGTGGCGAAAAAGTTAAAGACCCGTTTTGATGAAGCAGATCAGGTGAAGCGATGTTTTAAGCCAGTAGTCGGGTTAAAGCTCGTTGCTTGAAGAGTGATTTTGCGCTAAGGTTCATTGCCTTAAGATTACAAGTTGTTAAAGTGATTATTACTTGAAGTCGAAGTGGTTCGAAGCAGTTAAGTATATGATCGCGCTTACAAAATCGCTAAGTTAATTTCTTGAAGCGAATTGTGCAAAGAAAGTTAAAGCAGCTAAAGAAGTTATAAGAAGGAATACCAAGACTTTGTCATTAAAGTAAATGTCAATCCAGAACACATGTACAAGACAATATGAAGTTTATTACAAATTATATACAAAGAGAAAAGCACAAAGGCAGCGGATGGAGGGAATTGATCAGTCTTCAGCGGGAACCACTTTCCCATCCACTACCTCGTTGTCAAGGGACAACATGCTAAGGTCCAGATCAGGGAACAAGCAAGCGAACTGTTCCCGTGCAGCCTCGAATCCAGCAGCCAGAATTTGGGCAGAACTCAGATTAAGTTCTTCAATCTGCTTCTTGAGTTCTTCAATTTGTTCCTTCAGCCCCTTGTTCTGCTGCTCCAGCTCTTCAACTTGCTTCTTGAGTTTTTCGTTGGTTTCTTGAGCCTGGAGAAGGTCTTCAGCAACCTTCTTGGATTCTGCTTGCACCTGGCCCAGTTCAGCAGCAATCTCCCCTTTTTCCTTGTTGGCTTCGGTAAGCTCAGCCATGGCGTCATCCCTTGCTTTCTCCACCTTTCCAAGGAAGACCTCCCGGTCGGCTGACCTTTGCTCCAGTTTCTTCACCTTGGCGGCGTCAGTTTTTATGAGGGCCTCCAGGTCAGCCACCTTGACACGATAAGGCACAATCTTGCTCTCCAGCTCGATTTTCTCTTGAGCCAGGAGTTGTACCTTATGGCGGATATCGGTAGCTTCCTTGCGCGCCACCCGGAGCTCGGTGCTCATTGCGTCTTCTACTCGGGAGTGTTCAATCTCCGCGAGTGTCAGATTGCAGGACAACTTTTCCGCCTCGATTCTTATAGTGTTGTTTTCAGTTCGAAGGGCGTAGAGGTCGTCCTGGAGCTTCCTGGTGGAGCTCTCCGCAGCTCTAGAGATAATGGTGGGGAAGTCTTCTGCCATCATCTTCAGCTTGGCAGAGAAAGGCTCCCACATCCTCTTAACCTCAATGGAAAGGCCTGCTTGTGGAGGCACCGGGTGGGCCTGTTGTTGGTTCTCGCCGCCACCTTCCTTAGTTGGTTGCTCAGCAGGTGCTTCTTGGCGTGGTGGCGACGTTGGGGATTCGGTAATCAGAATTGGAGAGTTGTGGGCAACCTCATCCCCGATTGGTGCGACGTTGGCGGTTGAGGCATTTGAAGGAGGACCCCCTCCATCTGATACAAAAGGCGTGGAGGCGCTTGGGGGGTCCTCCATGAAGTTTGGCTCGGGGGCCTTAACCGCAGGTGGCGCAGTTGCCAATGGAATGGCTTGGACTGGTGAGGCAAGAGCTGGTTGGGGTGGAGATGATGGAGGAGGAGCAGGCGTAGATGGCGGCGTTGATGTTGGAAGAGGGGGTGGTGCAGATGGTGAAGAAGGTGCCACCCTCTTCCTCTTCGTGACAAGGCCATCTTCAGTTGCCTCGTCGTTTTCCTCCTCCTCCTCGTGGACTACCTGGGGGGCTTTCCTCTTGGGTTTCCTGAGGACAAGCTTCTTCCGCTGGTTGGCGGGTTGGACATTGGGAGGAGCTAGGCCCCTGGGTGGCGATCTGCCTTGAGCAGCGGCGATCTCCACCACAGAGTTTGGCATGGTTTGGGAACCCGATGCCAACCCATGGGTTCGGGCGAGCGCCCTTAGTTCAGCGAGCTTGCCCCGGCCCAACATATTATCTGCGTGAAGCGAAAATGCATGGGTTAGCTCAGAAAGGAAATAAATGCATAAGACAGTATGCAACAAAGCAGACAAATAGTGCAGAAGAATAAAACCAAAGTCTTGCGCACAACGCACAAGACGCCCAGAAACAGTTAACAGAAGTAGTATTAGAACAAGAACTTAAATGTTCTAACCTATTCGAATTTCGAGTTGGTCCTCGAAGAACTCGAAACATATGAGTGTGGTGGTGAGGAAGGTGATGTTGGCGTCCGCCACACTCTTCCAGAAGAAGCAGAGATCTCTGTCCAAAGCGCCCATGCTATCAGGACTTCTGGGTCTCCTGAAGCTGCTTTTGGACTCTTTGTTCCCCTTGTTTACCCAGTACAAGGGGAAACCGTCGAGCAAGGAAGCGTCCTTGTCGTTGGGGCGTATCTGGACGAACTTGCCTTTCCAGTCTTTATAGGATTGCTGGAAGATAGAGAGGATCGACCTCCCAGCAATCCCGTTCAAGCTAACCCACAGGCGATCTCCTGGGTGCTTGGCTTCAAAAAGAAATAAGAAGACATCCACAGATGCTGGCAACCCCAGATGGTCGCACATGACTTGGAATGCCCGCACAAACGCCCAGCTGTTGGGATGGAGCTGGGCGGCGGCGATGTTGAGCTCGGTGAGAAGCTCCCTCTCAAAACGAGTAAAGGGAAACCTGAGTTTCACCTTCTTGAACAAAGTTGTGTAAACGAAGCAGAAGGGCCCATCGTTGCTCGCCTTGTCGTCGGCGCAAACTGGCAGGTCGGGGGGGCAAGGTAGCACCGTCATCTTCTCGTCGTGCTCCTTGTGGAATGATTAGTAAGGCTCATCCCCCTTCGTCAAACGTAGAACTGCCCCAGCAGTGTTCACAGAAGATGTTTCCCTCAACAGGGTCGAGTTGGCCCAGGGATACAGTTTTTTGAAGTCTGGTAGGGGGACGGAGGCTCCTCCGGTGACAGGCGGAGTAGTTTGGGCCGGGTTGGGGCGGGAAGGTGCAGGCCTCTCAGCCTGAGAAGATGAAGCGCGACGTGCTCGCGGTGGGTTGTGTGCTTGTGAGGAAGGGTTTCGTGATGAAGGAGGAGGATTTGGGGTGATCTTTGAGCGAGTCATTGTTGAAGCTGCAAAGGAAGAAGAAAAGGAAGAATGATCAGGGTTCGCAGAGGCTGACTCGATCATGAAGGAAGGGTGAAAAACGAACGAACGCAGGTTCGTTGTGAACGTTAACGAAGCCCTAAGTTACGAAGAAGGAGAAATAGCAAAAACAACCCACAACGTATGCACCAGGCAGTTAAAGGATGATGCGAATCGGTTAAAATGCAGGAAAAACCAGCAGAAGGAAAAGGAAGTACCTTTTTATGATCGGGAGGGCGATGAAAGATGTTGGTGATTCAGAATGTTGAAGAACGCTGAGAGCTTTTTTGCAGAAGAGAGTTGGAGCGTCTGAGAATACGAAGAAAGTGATGGAACAATGAAGCAAAAATGAGTTTAAGGGTTTTTCGAAATGGGTTTGGGAAGCGCAAACGTAAACTGAAGGTAACCGTTGATGAAGCCACGTGTCGAGCGATGGGTGAGGGGTTTGGTGGAGCGTCAGAGAAGCAGAAAGTACAACCGCTTGGAATTCTGTGTCAGTGCCACGTAGATCGGTGTTGACGTGACTCTTTCAGTCTTTTCGCTGGACAAGTCTTCGCTTAAGACTGGGGGGCTTGTGTACCGCCGTGATAGTCGGAAGTGATGACGTGGCACCAAGCTACGGTATAGGCGTGTTGACGAGACGCCAGGTTGGCAGAAGGGAAGGAGGTCGGGGGGCTCGTGAAGTCGCCAGTTATGAAGTTGGCGTGCTCCGATCTCCAGCATACCAGAACCGGCGATCACCCAGTTGAAGATGAAGTCGCCAGTTGTAAACCAGGCGACCAAGTGATCAGAGATCGTCGGAGTAAGCACATCGCCGAAGATGAAGGTGGTGCAGATTATGAAGGCGGCCGGCGAGACCACAGGGAAGGTGTACGAAGGCACCCTAACTCGCCAATTCCAGTAGAGATCGCGCTCCCAAGTTAGCTATGCACTGGGCAGTACCATGCATAAGTAACTTACCCAAAAGAGAGTCAGAAGCAGCGCCCAAGTCAAGGAGGCTCCAGATGATAGCACGTGTACGACTGGATGCGAGCCACGTGTCCAGGTCTGTAACTGCCAGGAGAGAGAAAGTGACCAGGTATTTAAGGGTTCCCCAACGAACTTTTGAGGTACGCACGTTCAGATTATACTCTTTACGCTTGCGAGTTCTTGAGCATACTGGGAGAGAGAACATTGCACGGTTCCTTGAGAGTTCTAGAGTGTTCTTGCTCTTAGTATTTGGTGGTTCGGTCACTGACTTGGGCGTTGGAGTGCGATCGGCCGCAGCGGCGCCGCTCTGTTCTTTTGCAGGTTCTTGAGGTGGATCTTGAAGAAGGACGGAGGTTTGAAGCGGTGCACACGTCGATCCAAGTTTGACGAGGCAAGTTCCAACGTTCTGGTCAACAGGCAGGATCACTCAAACACCATGAACACGCCTCTCTTCGTTTTCAGGCTATTCTCATAACATTTCCTCGCTTCCTCCTAATCTGACTTGATGACAATTACCTTGCCGCTGAGATCTGGCAGCTTCATCTTCATATGGCGCGTGGAGGCTACTGCATTCAGCCTATTCAACGCCGGTATGCCCAACAAGATGTTGTAGGAGGAGTTGGCGTTTACGACCAAGTACCGGATGCTTTCGGTACGCGAGGCCTCTCCATCTGTGAACGTTGTCCTCAGCTCCAAGTAGCCTCGGACTTCCACCTCGTTATCCGCAAACCCATATAGGCACCCTGTGTAGGGCCTCAAAAGGTCGGGAGACAACCGCAACTTGTTGAATGTCAACCAGAACATGACGTCTGCAGAACTTCCCTGGTCAACTAGAATCCTGTGCACCTTTCGGCCCGCCGTGACAACTGAAATGACCACGGGGTCATTGTCGTGCGGCACGACATCTCGCAGATCCGCCCTCGTGAATACGAGGTGCGACTCCCACGAATCACCCGAGATTCTTTCCTCAATTTAGTTGACCCCCCTCGCGTATTTCTTTCACTGGGAGGCGGTGGGTCCTCCATCGGAAAAGCCTCCAGCAATTGTATGAACCTCGCCGAGAACAGGCATCTCGTGCGCCTGCTCTTCTGCTAGCGCCGGCAGGGCGGCGGTCGTGGCGGGTTTTGCGACATAATCCTTCAGAAACCCGCTTCTCACCAGCTCATCTAGTTGGTAACCCAACGATAGGCAGTTATCGATGTGATGACCGAAAGCCTCGTGGAACTCGCACCAAGAGTCTTTCCGAGGCCCTAACACCTTATCAGTCTTCGCCGATCGCCTCAACCTCTCGGCTATATTAGGCACGGCATCAGGTCCTTCAACTCCACCACAAAGTTATATCTCGCCGGCCTTGCCCTCTCTCTGGCCGGGCGATCACCTCCTGCTGGACCCCGGGGCTGGGGTTTTCTGGCCTCATAGGGGCGTCTCCCCTCTGGCTTCTTCCTCCCCGTCGTGGTCTCGTTGACCCTGACGGGCTGAACCCGCGTCAGCGCCCTTGGGCGTGAGGGCACGACGCTGGTTCATCGAGGTGACCCTCATTTATACAACTTCAACGCCTTCTGCCTCACCCATGATGCTCACATCTCGGTCCGCCCCGTGCACCGGGGGAACCCGATTGTGTGGATGATAGACCCAGGGGTAGGGCCCCCTTTTTCTTCATGTACAAAACTGTATTCAAACACGTTGGTGTGCGCCTTCCATTTACACCCTTCGAGAGGGAACTCCTCACGGAGATCAACACGGCCCCCGCCCAGCTACACCCTAATAGCTGGGCCTTCGTTCGGGCCTTTCAAATTCTCTGTGGATATCTAGGCGTTCTTCCTTCTGTGAACGTCTTTCTACATTTCTTCGAGGTGAAGAAGCAAGGGAAAAGCCTCTGGGTGAGCTTTTCTGGGATCGCCGGCAGGATCATCCTCTCCCTCTTCCAGAACTCATACAAAGGCTGGAAAGGAAAATTCTTCAGGGTGTGCTGCGCCAAACAGGACCCCACAACCTTGGATGGCTTCCCCCTATACTGGACAGAGCACCCCAAGCTGCTCAAGCCTAAGGCCCTGGATGAACTGTCTTCCACTGATAGAGGGGTATGTGAGGCCTTGGCTGGCCTGGGGATTGTTTTTGACACGCTGAAGCTCATAGCGTGTGAGTACAATGCGCACACCCTGTCCAGCTATTTTGGTAGGGAGGCTTATTCCTTGTTGCCTTTTGTCTTTCCTTTCTTATCTGTGCTTTATTACATCATGCTTGTACTGTTGCCCTTCTCCACCTGTTTCCGTCGTTGCTAAGTGTTCATTTGTACTCTTTATATTTCATTTACCTGCGTGCCTTGTGGATCCGTATAACTGCGTTGGCGGTGGGATTGGCATTCTGTGCTTTGTGTGTAACTGACGCCTTGTGCTTGGTTTGGTGTGGCTTTAACTCCTGTTCTTTGGTTTGTCTGAATGCAGGATCAGTGATGGATTCATCTAAGAGCATGGTCTTGGCGAGAGCACTGAAGGCTGCTCGCGCCTCCAAGGCTGGCGCCTCCACCACCCCCACTGCTGACCCAAACCTCCCATTATCCTCGCCCTCACCAACACCAACCACCACCGAAACTCCACTAGGCCCATCTTCACCACCCCCACGTAGCCCCCAAACACTTCAAACACCCAACTCACCTCCACCCATCGCCGCAGTCCCACTGGCTGTGGCCTCATCACCTGCTCCAGCCCCCCTTGACAAAGGGAAGAGGGTGTTGGAGGTCCTCTCCGACGACGAGGACTCTGACGATGGGGTAGTCTTGAAAAGGAGAAAGGCTGCTAGGGTTTCCATCCTACCAGCAGCATCACCCCAGGGAGGGGATTCCTTCAGGGACAATCCCCCTAGTGCTACCTCTCCCCAACCCATAATAGTCCAAGAGGAAAAAGGCGAAGGGGCCGAGTCTGCTCCACCTCCACCACCAGCAGAGGCTTCTGCTATTCCTGCCTCCGTTTCTGCTGCCCCCGATCTTATTGCCATTCCTCCTCCAATCATGCATCTGATGAGGGGCTTCAACGGAGGATTGATGCCAGAAGGCTCCGATAGAAGAGAAGGAATGCCCTTCTATTTGGGAGCCTTCTTGGTCGTGGCCTTTGATTGGCGCGCCCAAGCTAGAAATGCCGCTTCAAACACACAAGCCCTCCAGGCCCTGAAAGAAGAAGTGGTCGCTCTGAAGGAGGAGAAGAAAGCTTTGGGACGCCAAAATGTGGTCTATCAAGCTTCTCTTAAGTTGGCCCAAGAGGCCAAAGAGGAGGCTGACAGGCAACTGGGTGAGGCGATAGAACTTCAGGCTGATTTCTACGTCCGGGACGTGTCTCTCAAAGTTCAGATAACGGATCTCCAAGACATGGCTGAGGCCTCCGAAGAGCTTCAGAAGGACATGGAGGATCAGTGCTATGGGCAGGCGGAAAGACTGGAGTGGATGGAGGAGGAAAAGGCTACCCAGCAAGGCATTGGGACTTCTCCAGGTTGACCATGACAAGCTGCAAACTGAGGTCAACAGGCTCCGAGGGGAGAAGGAGGCTCTGGAGAAGCAGGTGGCCTCCGGGGACTCTACCATCGAGGAGTTGGAGAAGGTCAAGAAGGCACTCATCGATGACATGGCCGGCACCTTCGAGGAGGGATTCAAGGAGTCTTTGGCCCAGGCCGCCTGCGAGAACCCGGGGATCAATGTTTCTAATTGCGATCTCACCCACCATGTCGTCGACGGACGTGTCGTGCCCCTCGAATTGGATGACTGAAACGCCAACTTTCAGCCGCCACCCTTACTTTTTGTGCTTTATATTCGTTCTAGCCAATCTTTGATACACTTGTAAATCTTTTGAACCATTTGCACTTGTATAACGCTTGCATACTTCTGAGGTGTTGAGCACTGTTTGGAAGATATTTTCACCTTCGTTCTTCACTTTTGTATGCTTCACTTGCTTTACCTGTACTTTTACCTGTTTCTTTCGCTGTGTCGGGTGATCCCGCCTCACTTCTACGCCAGCCCAGTTGTACCCTAATAGCTGGGCTTTCGTCAAAGCCTTCGACACACTCTTTGGCTTTCTGGGGTGCGCACCCTCGGTTGACATCTTTCTTCACTTCTTTGAGGTGAAGAGGCAAAGGAACAACCTCTGGGTGACCCTCAGCAACGTTCCCGGTCGGGTTCTCCTAACTCCCTTCCAGAACTCCTTCACAGGGTGGAAGGGTAGATTTTTCAAAGTCTGCTGTTCCGATCTCGTGCCCTCCGCCCTGGATGGTTTTCCACTGTACTGGGTAAGGAAGACGAGAGCCTTGAGGTCCAGCCTTTCAAGAGGCTACCCTTGAACGACCAGGTGGCATGCCGGATCTTGGCTGAGGCGGGAGGCTTTGACGCTGCCGCTTTGATTAGCTTGGAGTACAACACCGAAGCCTTGGAGAAGTATATATGTATGAGAGATTATCTTAGAAATTCCCGCTTTTCATCTTTACTAGGTCTTACGTGTCCTATCTTGTGATGTCTTCACCATGCTTGTTTTCTTCGGTGCAGGTTCGAAGATTAACTGGCAACAGAGGTCACAATTTACCCAGGTGCTGAGGGCTGAGAACGGAGCTTCGTCCTCCTCCCATCCAGACTCCGGAGGCCACTGAAAAGTGGTCTGTTTGCACTTTTCGTATGAGCATAGGGCATGTACTTGTTCGCCTCATTTGTCTCATTCACCTTTATCTCAAATTCTACTTGTAATCTTAACTCTCTGGTGCCATGTTTTGATTTCTGTAACGCCGCTCCTTTATTTTTGCGCACTCTCGTCTCCATTGGCTTCTTCTAACATACTGTGCGCGTTTCCTCCATTATGTTTCTTGGCGACGCCCCTTTCTTGGCGACGCGTACGCTTGGCGACGCCGCCTTCTTGGTGACGCGTACGTTCGGCGACGCCTGTCGCCACTTCGAGTCTTTGTCTTTTATCTCTTTACCCCTTGGTCTTGCACTTCGAGTGGGAAGAAGATAAAAAAACTAAGGCAAGGTTTTTCTTGAACTTCTTTTTCTTTTTATTTGGGTGACCTCGTTAAAAAACCCTCGAGAGGGAAAAAGAGTGTCCCCTACGATAAGATTGTTACATGGCTGCTCACTTACATAATTCAACTAAAATAAAACTTCAAATTGGCCGCGTTCGAGCTGCGCGGAATGGGACCCCCTTCCAAAGTCTCTAAGTTGTACGAACCATTCCCCTTAGCCTCGGTAATTTTGAAAGGTCCAGTCCACTTAGGAGACAATTTATTTTCTAGCTCATATGGGTGAGCCTTCCTCATAACTAAGTCGCCAACCTGAAACTGCCGTGGCTTCACCCTAGAGCTATATTGTCACTCTACTCTTCTCTTCACTGCCTCGGCCTTTATTCTTGCTTCTTCCCTGGCTTCGTCCAGGAGGTCCAGGTTCACCCGCCTTTCTTCGTTGGATTCTTCAGCCACGAAATTTCTGGTAACGTGGCGAGCTTTCGTGAATCTCAACCGGGATCATCGCATCCGACCCATATACTAAGCTGAAAAGCGTCTCCATGGTGGAAGATTGGGGCGTGGTGTGGTATGCCCATACAATCCTTGGCACTTCCTCCGCCCACGCTCCTTTAGCTTTTTCTAACCTTCTCTTTAGTCCTCTTAGCAAAACTCTATTCGCTGACTCCACTTGCCCGTTAGTTTGGGAGTGTTCGACTGATGCGAACACTTGCTTGATGCCTTCTTCTGCGCACAGGTTTCTCAACTGTTGGCTGGCGAACTAGGTTCCGTTGTCGGATACCAGCTGCCTAGGCACGCCAAAGCGACACACAATGTTCTTCCAAACAAAGTGTTGCACCTTGTGCGCAGTAATCTGGGCCACGGGCTCCGCCTCTATCCACTTGGTGAAGTATTCAATGGCGACGATCAAATACTTCATCTGGCTTATCGCCAATGGGAATGGACCTAGGATGTCAATCCCCCACGTATGGAAAGGCCACGGGTTGTATATGTGATGAGCATCAAATAAAGGAGGCTTTTATTAATGGAGGAAGAGGACATCCACCCTCACATGTGAAGTTCTTCCTTCTAGTCTTCTCAAAATTAAAAGAAGACATAAAATAAAGATAAGGCCCAAGCCCAAAGCCCAAGCCCAAGCCCAAGAAGGCCAAAGCCCAAAGAGCCCAAGTCCATCCCATGAGGGGCAAGGCCAAGCTTTGAAATACTCTTGTATAGTTTTAGGAGGTGTGGTTATTAAATAAAGGTGTGTGAAAATGTAAAATAAAGTCACATTGTCCATGTGACTTAGGAGAGTGGTGTAGGTGTAGTTTTTGGGAGGTGTCATAGTAGAAAAAGGTCACACCTCCCATGTGACTTGTTTTTGGTGGGAATTTCAAATGAGTTTATTTGAAATTTCCCACCTATTTTTCAGCACCTTAGGCTATAAATAGAGGTGCTTCCTTTGTAAAATTCAGATTGGAATTAATCTAAGAAAACTCTACTCAAATTTTGAGTGAACTTTGGAAAGCTTTGAGCCTTCTTCTCTAGTCTTTTGTTGATGGATCATTGGAGTCCTCAAGTGGCGGCATCACTCTCATCTAGGAGCATTCCACACTTCTAGTGGCGAGATCATCCAACATTCTTCCATCTTCATGAGCACTCTCTTCTCCTTCCTTTCTTCTCTTTCCATTGTTTTTGTTAGCTTGTGTTCTTGAGTTTTGGTTTGGTGTTCTTGCTGTTTTTTTTATGAGTTTTGGTTCGGCAGTTTTATATTTCAGTCCATTCATCTTGTTCCTTTGCTTTTCTTACTCTTTTGTTCGGTTCAATTTGACTAAAATTGGTTCATCCAAATGAGTTTGGGATTTGGTACTAGTTTTTGGTGAGTTCTTGTCTTAGAACAATGATCCAACTCTAAGAAAAGTGCCTCTATAATGTCCAACTCAAGGTGATTCCTAAGAAGGTCAATAACCTTTCTCTATATGGCTAGTGGAATCACATCAATATGGATCTCAGCTCTTCTGGCGGCGCCTTGTGCCAATCAGCGTGTTTCTGACACTGCTTGCAACACTGGGCATGGCGCACGCAATCCTCTTTCATTGTTGGCCAGTAGAAACCTGCGCGTACCACCTTAGAAGCTAAAGACCTCCCCCCTACGTGACTCCCACAAATGCCTTCGTGTAGCTCCGCCATTATTCTGGTGCACTCGTCGCCGCTTACGCATGTTAGGACAGGGTGGGTGAACCCGTGTCTGAACAATACTCCATCCACAAGAGTGTATCTTGCGACATTCCTCTTAACCTTCTTGCCCTCCTCTGGTTCCGCTGGGAGAACCCCATCCGCCATATATCGTCTGTATGGCGTCATCCAGGTGTCTCCTTCGGCTAAAGCACATATCTGCGCATGCCTTCCTCCTTCGGACGTGTCCGCGTATGTGCTAATATGGCGCGTCTTTACCGTATCTTGTGTCAAGGAATGATGACTCCTTGGCCTCCCTCTCGCAGTGCTAATATGGAGGACATCCACCCTGATGTCTTCTATGAATTTTCTCAGAGCTTTGAGCGTCTCTTGGATTACTGTCCTCTGCCTGCCCCCCTTGCCTGAGCTGGGCAGCTTGGCCAGCAGGTCAGCTCTGGCATTTTGATCTTGTGGGACATGTATTATCTCAAGAGCGCTAAATGCTCCCTTCAGCAGTTTGTCGTAACTTAAATACGCCGCCATCTGTGGGTCTTTTGCTTGGAACTCACCCGATACGTGTCCTGTAATCAGCTGGGAGTCACTTTTCACCAAGAGGTTCTGCGCGCCCATCTCCTTAGCCAGGAGCATTTTTGCAATCAGTGCTTCGTACTCATCCTGATTGTTACTTGCTTTAAAGGCGAAACGCAGAGTTTGCTCAATCAGTACCCCATTGGGTCCCTCCAACACTATCCCTGCACCACTTCCTTGTTGATTGGAAGAGCCTTCGACCGAGAGCAACCACTGCGAACCGTCCTCCACCTCTTGTTCGCCTCCGGGCGAGAGTTCTGCCACAAAATCTGCATATACCTGCCCTTTGATAGATCCTCTGGGCTCATACTGGATGTCAAACTCTGACAACTCCACCGCCCAGCGCACCATCCTTCCCGCTACATCAGGTTTCTGCAATACCTTCTGTATAGGGAGGTTCGTCATCACCACTACTGTAAAACTGTGGAAGTAGTAGCGGAGCCTCCTGGCCGAAAATACCACGGCCAACGCTGCCTTCTCCAGCGACTGGTATCTCGTCTCTGGGCCTTGTAAAGCCTTGCTCACGAAATAGATGGGCTTTTGAATTTGGTCCTGCTCCTGGACCAGCACCATGCAAAGCGACTATTTCTTTTAAGGCACTGGAAATAGGGGTGCCCCTTTTCTCCTCCCGCAGAAACGAACCTTGATAAAGCTGCCATTCGCCCCGTCAGCTGCTGCACTTCCTGTATTGATGTGGGGCTTCGCATGGCAGTAATTGTTGCGCATTTATCAAGGTTCGCCTCTATTCCCCGCTCCGTGAGCATCAATCCTAGTTACTTACTGGCTTCCACCCTGAAGACACACTTCTCGGGGTTCAGCTTGAGGCGGTATTTTGATATGGTGACGAACAACTCCTCTAGGTCCGTCACGTGCTGCGTCCTTCCCTTCAACGCCACTACCATATCATCCACGTAGGCATACACATTCCTCCCTAACATGGGTGCTAGGACCTTGTCCATCAGCCTTTGGTAGGTGGCGCCTGCGTTTTTTAGCCTAAAGGGCATTACCTTGTAACAGTAACTGCAAGTCTCTGTCATGAACGCAGTTTTACTCTCGTCTCTTGGGTGCATTTAGATCTGGTTGTATCCCGAGAATGCATCCAAAAAGCTAAGAACCTTGCAACCGGAGGCACTGTCCACGAGTGCGTCAATGCTGGGTAGTGGGTACGAGTCTTTCGGGCACGCTTTGTTCAAGTCCGTGAAGTCCACGCACATCCTCCACTTCCCATTCGCCTTTTTCACCAGGACGACGTTGGCCAACCACTCAGGGTATTGGATCTTCCTGGTGTGACCAACATTCAGCAGCTTTTGTGTCTCTTCCCTTATCACAAGTTGCCTCTCTTCAGTAAACTTTCTCCTTCTTTGTCGCACGGGGCGGACTGTGGCGTCCATGCTAAGGTGATGGCATAGAAAGTCAGGGTCGATGCCCGGCATATCTGAGCCGGACCATGCGAAAGCATCTAAATGGCGTGAAATCACCTCTGCCACCTCACCCTGCTCTTCTTGGCTCAACAAACGCCCCAGCTTAAATGTTTTGTCGCCAATCTGCCTCTCCACCACGTTAGCCGTCGACTGATCCCTGCTATCTTCCTTAATGGGCGTCGCCCGGTAGTGCTTTCCAGGCGTCGACTCTTCTACGGGCGATGTGTCGTCAAGCCCCTCCTCCATGTGTGCGTCCGCTTCGGGCATCGCCCTCACGGGCGTGGCCTCGCTAGGCGTTGGCTCCGTGGGCGTCGCCCCATTCGAGGGTTCTATCTCCATCGCCGTGTCTGCACTTGGCGGAAATTCGAACACCATGAACACGCCTCTCTTCGTTTTCAGGCTATTCTCATAACATTTCCGCGCTTCCTCCTGATCCGACTTGATGACAATCACTTTGCCACGGAGATCTGGCAGCTTCATCTTCATATGGCGCGTGGAGGCTACTGCGTTCAGCCTGTTCAACGTCGGTCTGCCCAACAAGATGTTGTAGGTGGAATTGGCGTTTACGACCAAGTACCGGATGCTTTCGGTACGTGAGGCCATTCCATCTGTGAATGTTGTCCTCAATTCCAAGTAGCCTCGTACTTCCACCTGGTTGTCAGCAAACCCATATAAGCACCCTGTGTAGGGTCTCAAAAGGTCGGGAGACAACCGCAACTAGTTGAATGTCGACTAGAACATAACATCTGCAGAGCTTCCTTGGTCGACTAGAACCCTGTGGACCTTTCTGCCAGCCGTGACGACCGAAATGACCACGGGGTCATTGTCGTGCGGAACAACATCCAGTAGATCTGCCCTCCTGAACAGGAGGTCTGACTCCCACGGGTCACCTGAGATTCTTTCTTCAATGGAATTGACCCCCCCCCCCCCCCCCCCGCATATTTTTTCTGTTGGGAGGCAGTGGGTCCTCCCCCCGAGAAGCCACCGGCGATGGTGTGGACTTCGCTAAGGACAGGCATCTCGTGCGCTTGTTCTTCCACTGGTGCTGGCAGGGTCGCGGTCGCGGCGGGCTCTGGGCCATAATCCTTCAGAAACCCGCTTCTCACCAACTCATCTTGCTAGTAACCCAGCGACAGGCAGTTGTCGATGTCATGACCGAAAGCTTCGTGGAACTCGCACCAAGAGTCCTTGCGAGGCCCTAACACCTTGTCAGTCTTCGTCGGTCGCCTTAACCTTTCAGCTATATTGGGCACGACAATCAGATCCTTCAATTCCACCACAAAGTTGTACCTCGCTGGCCTTGCCCTTTCCCTGGCCGGGCGATCCCCTCCTGCTGGACCCCTGGGCTGGGGATTTTTGTCTCATAAGGGCATCTCCCCTCTGGCTTCTTTCTCCCCGTCGTGGTCTCGTTGACCCTGACGGGTTGAGCCCGCGTCTGCGCTCTTGGGCGTGAGGGTACGACGCTGGTGCGCTTCTCACACACCTCTCCCTCGAAGGCGATATGCTCCACAGCCCGACGCCGTATTTCAGCGAAGGTCCTAGGGCGATTGCAAATAATGGATTCGCAAAAAGGGCCGGGACATACGCCTTTTCTGAATGCGTACACGATCATAGGCTCCTCTGAAGTACCAACTTTTACTACTTGGGCCCCGAAACAGTTGATGTATTCCTTCAAGGTCTCCCCTTGATACTGTTTTACATCGAACAGGTCGTAGGAAACTGGCGGCGGAGCCCTGTTCGCCAAGTACTGCTCTCTAAACAACTGCGACAAATGCTGAAAGGAGGTGATATGGCCGTTTGGAAGGCTGATGAACCAATCCACTGCCATCCCCGTCAAGGTGCTCAGAAAGAGCTTGCATCTCGCGGCATCAGAGCCGCCTACCAACACGATCTGCGTGTGGAATGCAGTGAGATGCGCCTCAGGATCCTCCATCCCAGTGAAGATCACCTTGGGTCCCGCGAACGTCTTGGGGATTACTGCATCCAGGATCTCCTGCGAGAAGGGTGTGGAAAACTCCCTTGGTGGGGTGAGACGCTCGGTCTCATCTTGTTCACGTTGCCCTTGGTTATTGCTCAAACCCCGACGCAACTCTTCATTTACACGATGGAGCTCTTCGTTTCTCGCACGCGAATCTGCGAGATCCGCCTGCATGCGTTCTAGTTCCACCCTCGATTCCGCCATCTCATCCTGCAGCCCCCGCATCATTTCCATGACCTGCTGCATGAACATTTCCTCACTCGCCGCGCGTGCGGAACCTTGTCTCGTGCCCCTCATTCTTCACTATTTCCTCAAACTTTGCTAACGATATGGTAGCTCCGATAGATCTTCTGAAGCTTGTGATGGGACTGATGTTTAAAATCAGCCCCACGGTGGGCGCCAAATGTTCCGGCCGGTTGACCTGGGACGTCTTTGTGCGCAACCTTGCCCGTCAGCTAGGGACACCTTCCCTCTGGCTACCTGTGGATACCTGCAAAGAAGGACAAAAGGGCGCTCTAGCGGCTGTTTGCACTCCGACGCTCAAGTCACCTAGCGAGAAACACCAAAAACTCTACACCTCCGTATCGGAGCACCGTAAATGGCACTCTGAAGGTGGTCGAAAGAACTGTGTGTTGTGTATCTTTTCTCCCTATGGCAAACAACCTCTCTCTAGTCCCTTGTGCGTAGCCTCAAGACTCGAGCAAGCAACTAGAGTGTATTCTGGGAAAGTCTGGCAAAAGTTCCAACCTTGTTTCCCACGTCCAAGGTTCTATTTAAACTACTCTAGCATTTAAAGCGTCTTAAAGAGCATTTAAGGTTATGAAACATTCAGCGCCTTTAAGACGTTTAAACCGCTTGGAGCATTTAAAGTACCTTAAATGCTCGAAACGTAAACTTTATTAAATAGCTTTAATTACCTTATACTTGACAAATTGATGTTTCTATTCTAACTTGGCTGCTATTACACGTGGAGGGCCTCACAACACCGTGACCCCACTTGGGGGTATTTCCTGGTGTGAGGCCTCCTTCCTGGGAGTGCATATGCGCAAGGGGTGACTCTTTGGGTACCAACTCATGCCCTCAAACCTCTAGTCACTCGCTCTGAGAGCGTATCTACCTTCCTCTTGTACCCTGCACCTGGCTACCCCTAGGCGTGACCCTTCTCATGAGTCGTAACTATCCCAAGGGCTTCTCTGGGGCAACATGGACACTTCACGAGTCAGATTGCTCTCCACTGGCGCTAGTACTATGGCCTTGAAGCCACCTTTCTCTTCCCTTTATTGCTACCCCAGGTTATCGGGGTTTGAGGCCTCCCCATGGCGTCACTCCCTCCATGGTCTTTCCTACCCATGGGTATCGGGGAGCGACACTGTAGTTGCCTTGCTTTTGTGACATTTTACCTTGGCGACGCCCTACCTTGGCGACACCTGCTCTAGACGACGTCTTATCTTGGCGACGCTTCCTCTTGGCGGCGCCTTGCCTCTTGGCGACGCCTTTCCTTGGCGACGCTTGCCCTTGGCGTTGCCTCACCTAGGCGACGCCTTATGTTGACTTCGACCTCGATGCTAACTTTGACCTTGACTTTGTCAATGCCCGGGTACGGGACGGTACACTCACCTTCAACTTTCTTTCGCTCTTCTGCCCTGATGTTGGGAAAGAACACTAATGTAGTGGCTTGATAGACTTTCAACGTCACAACGGAGTCGATCTTCATCACAAATCTTCAGCCTTGCAATATCATCTTCTAGCAAGAAGCATAATCAGTATGAAGCCAAGATGTCAAAACTCGGATCCCACAAGCTTTTTCCTTTCTAGCATCCTACGACTTCGCATTCGTGGATTGTCAGAGCATCCTGGGTGGGAGCTCGATCCTTTGAGTGTGAGTTTTCGAAAGGGATTAGCACTTCTAATCTCCTTCTCTTGAAGACCAGACCAGATGGAACATGAACGACACCATTTGGGCCGACCCCTTCGACACTAAGGTATCCTTGGCCGCTCTCATCTGCCAAGCGCGTTAATAATCAGTTATGAAGCCAAGATGTCAAAACTCGGATCCCACAAGCTTTTTCCTTTCTAGCATCCTACGACTTCGCATTCGTGGATTGTCAGAGCATCCTGTGTGGGAGCTCGATCCTTTGAGTGTGAGTTTTCAAAAGGGATTGGCGCTTCTAATCTCCTTCTCTTGAAGACCAAACCAGATGGAACATGAACGACACTAGTTGGGGCGACCCCTTTCGACACTAAGGTATCCTTGGCCGCTCTCATCTGCCAAGCGCGTTAATAATCAGTTATGAAGCCAAGATGTCAAAACTCGGATCCCACAAGCTTTTTCCTTTCTAGCATCCTACGACTTCGCATTCGTGGATTGTCAGAGCATCCTGTGTGGGAGCTCGATCCTTTGAGTGTGAGTTTTCAAAAGGGATTGGCGCTTCTAATCTCCTTCTCTTGAAGACCAGACCAGATGCAACATGGACGACACTAGTTGGGGCGACCCCTTTCGACACTAAGGTATCCTTAGCCGCTCTCATCTGCCAAGCGCATTCGACCAGCTCGGTCTTGTTGATCGAGGAGAGCATGTTCTCGATAAAACAAGCAAAAAGTTAGTATCAAAACTTACAAATCTAAACATATTTGAAAAGCTTAAAGCTAGAAAGAGTATATACCAATATAATCTTTGAGAGAACTCAATAGGTATTCTCTCGTCAAAAGCGTCAACGTGTCAAAAACAACTTTGAGGTTCTCCAGGAATTCGCAAATTACCCGCTCCCTTAGGGACAAGTCTTCGAGATGGCGAGCACTCTGGAAGCGAGGGTTGGGCGACCAATACAGGGTAAAACCATCTAGCAAAGATGGGTCTTCGACCGAGGCACGAACTTTTATAAATCGGCCTTTAAAATTTTTGTAAGACGATTGGAAGAGGGTGAGCATACCTCTTTCGGGAACACCATTTAAAGAAGCCCACAACTACTGACTAGAGTATTTAAACTTGAAAAAAAATAAAAGAATACCTCCACAGTCGGCGAAATAGCGAGTTGGGAATACAAAATAAAAAAACATCGGATAAACACCCAGCTGTTCGGATGCAGCTGGGTAGGAGCCACGTTAAGCTCGGTCAACAATCTTTTTCAAAAACTGGATCGGGTCTTGAAGGTGAATTCTGGGCTAACTTTTTTCTAATGTTGCTTTAAGTCCACGGTGCGGGCAGCTCCACTGTTTACAAGACTTTGATGATCAAATTAAGTGAGAGCATATAAATTTGAGTGTAGTATCTAGTGTATGGAATAATGTGATTCCACTAGCACACTTTGAATGATTCTTGACATTCTTAAGAATCATCTTGAGTTGGATATGAGATAGGCACTTTATCATAGAATTGGATCAAGGTTCTATGAACAAGAACTCACCAAGACTAGTACCAAAACCCAAACTCATATGGAAGTTCCATGTTTTGTCAAATTGAACTGATTGAATTGGAAGAAAAGGCAAAGGCACCGATTAAACAACACAAAAACAGAAATGCACTGAACAAAAGACTAGAAATGAAGAAGAAATGATGAAGAACAACAAATAAACAAATGAACCGAAGCAAAGCTCATAAGAAATGAAAATGCCGAACAGAAATTCAAGAGAAGCAAGCTAAGACATGAACAATTGAAAGAGAAGGAAGGAAGGAGAAGAGAAAGCTCATGAAGATGGAGGAATAGTTGGATGATCACGCCACTTAGAGGATGGTGACTCCAAGATGAGTGTGCAAGCCGCCACTTGAGGTAACCATGGAAACTCTCAAGATAAGACTAGTGAGGAAGGCACAAAGCTCTCCAATGCTCTCTCAAAAATTGAGTATAGTTTCTCTAATCAATTTTCAAATCTGAAAAATACAAAGGCAGCACCTTAATTTATAGCCTGGAGGTGCTAAAATGCAAAGCTAAATGAATTCAAAATCCCCCCAAATACAAATGAAAGTGGCACCAACTATAGTCATGAAGAAGGTGTGACCTTCTCTCTCACTTTGGCACCTCCCTCTTTACTCCTACACATATCTATTAACACCCCCCCTAAGACTCCTATTCTAAAGACCTAAAGATGCTTTAACAAAATATGTTTCTAATGTTTCTGATCCTGCCGACAACTCGAGCGTGGAGGAATTGCCTTGTCGCTTGCTTGACCCGCCTCTGGCAACTGTCCTATCTGCAAGAACACTCTTAGAACCTCCTCCTTGGAACTCCGAACGCAACCTACAAACACACAGACGGCGCCTCTAGCGGTCGGTTGCACTCCGACTCTCAAGTTAGATCCCATAATCACTAGAAAATAATGTGTGTAAAAAACAGTGTGTGTGTATTTCTCTCTGATTCCCTTTTTATCTCCCTCTTTGTCTGTGCCTAACAGAATTCTGCTACGCTGTTCTCTGCGCGTGTCAGAATTCTGTTATGCTTTTGTACGAAAATGTACCACAGTCAGGGTCGTGGGTGTCTGGGTTTTCTGTCTGTACCTCTCACGACACGGAGTGCACCTTTATCTGGGTCGCGCCCCTCTCAGACAGTGACACGTGGAGGCATGCAACTCGCATCTAACCATTCACGTGCCACCACCTGAAGGGCTCTAGCGCATCTCTTTGTGCGCCTAAGTTATTCCCTTGCGGAGTAACTTAGCGCGTTTCTTCCATCTGGGTGAAATCGCACATTCCCAGGAGAACGCCAGGTGTGGCTGGACTAGGCACACTCACCAAGCATTGCTTTCTGCATACACGATTTCCCCTTCACGATGCCATGCACGTAATGGGTTGAGAGAGTAACCAATCACTGACCGGTTTACTGACTCCCTCAGGCCACTCTCGTGCATGACTATACCGACGAGGAGCTCTTCTTTCTCTGAGGTATGATCATGCGAGGTCCATGCATAACGCTCTCGCTGGGAATTTCAGTCCCAGTTTAACTGCGTGTAACACGAAACCCCGATGACCATGCACCCGATGACTGATCGGTGCTCTATTGCTTCTCGCATTCTCCCCCGGGTGTTTATCTTGGAACTGATCTGTCGGTGGCCACTCGGTTACTGACCACCGATCTCCATACCGGGGGATCTCCTCCATGATTTCTCTGCCACCTGATCCACGTGTCCCCCGTTTATCTTGGAACTGATCTGTCGGTGGCCACTCGGTTACTGACCACCGATCTCCATACCGGGGGATCTCCTCCATGATTTCTCTGCCACCTGATCCACGTGTCACCCTACGAGTGGTCCACGTGGTTATCTGCTGCTGACATCATCGACCACCGATGACCGACCGGATCAGTTTCCCTCTAAGCACCTTCAAACAAAGAAATTACAAAATGAGAAAATAAACGTCCATTAGCTCCTAAAGCTTTGAACATGCTCCTAGTAAGCCTTTGAGGTGGGCTTTGACCTCCATGAATGTCTTCTATTTGAGCCTCATCCTCTTCTTGCTCTTGATGATTGGCCTCCATGTCCACTTGAGCTTGATCTCCATCATTTGTTTAGAGCCTTGAGGCCCTATTATAGTAATCGTAGATCCTCCCTTTAGGAATTAACAACCATAAATATATTTTGTTAATATATCCCTTTTATTAAGGGTGTTGAAAGAACATTATCTTTGACTGTTTATTTTCTTCGAAGGTAGTAAATATTTATGCCTAACTGATTCAGTTTTACATTCAATTGTTTTATAGTTGTTTCCTTTTAATATATTTTGCTAGCCATTTAGGCCAACTTCTTAATAGATCATTGGGCCTGTTATTTTTTGTGCTGACCTAAGTATTTACCTTTTTAGACTAGGCGGGCCAGAGTAGTAGGCTTGAGTGCTCAGGTGGGGCCTCGTGCACGTCCGACCAATACAGTTAACGAAATTTTAGGGTTTAGAAATCGGGGAAAGATGTTATAAGGTGTTGTCTTGGTAAGGGAAAGAAAAGGTTTTGTTCCGTCCGGTTGACCGGGACGTCTTCGTGCACGACCTCAACCGTCAGCTGGGGTCTCCCTCCCGCTGGTTGCCCGCGGATTCCTGCAAAAAAAGGGGACAAAGAGGCGCCCTAGCGGCCGTGTGCACTCCGACGCTCAAGTCAGCCAGCAAGAAACACCAAAAACTGACCACCCACGTATCTGAGCACCGCGTGTGGCACTCTGAAGGTGGTAAAAGAACTGTGTATATGTGTGTGTGCTGTCTCCTTCAGGCAAAAATATTCTCCAGTCACTTGTACGTAATCTTAAGGCACGGGCAAGCAACCAGAGAGTTTCTCGTAAATTTGCCAAAGGTTCCACCCCTTTTTCCGACATTCCCAGTGCTATTTAAACTGCCCCAGCATTTAAAGCGCCTTAAAGCGCTTTTAATCTCAAACGTAACGCACTCATTAAAGCGCTTAATTACGAAACGTAGCGCATTTAAGACGTTGAAACGCTCGGGAGCCCTAATAGTACCTGAATGCCCGAAAGGGAAACTGTATTGAACATCTTTAATTACCTGGCACCTGACTAGAGGGTGTTTCTATTCTGGCATGGCTGTCGTACACGTGGAGGGCCTCACGACGCCATGACCCCATCTGGGGGCGTTTCTGCCCACCTTGGGACGTCTCTACGTGTGAGCCCTCCTGCTTGGGAGTGCTACTGCGCTAGGGGTGGCTTTTTGGGTGCCAACTCATGCCCCCAAGTATCTAGCCACTTACTCTGAGAGCGTATCTGCCTTCCTCTCGCACCCTGCACCCGGTTATCCTGGGTGTGACCTTCCTCTTGGGTCGTATCTGTCCCGAAGGCGTCTCTGGGGCGGCAGGGGTACTTCACGAGTCAGGCTGCCCTTCACTGGTACTATCATTATGGCCTTGAAGCCACCTTTTCCTTCTCTTTATCACTTTCCCGAGATATCGTGTCCTGAGGCTTTCCCACGGCGTCGCTCCCTCCATGGTCTTTCCTACCCATGGGTATCGGGGAACCATACTGTGATTGCCTTACTTTTACACTGTTTGATCTGGCTACGCCGTGGTTGGGCGACGCCTCCACCCAGGCGACGCCTGGCCTTGGCGACGCCTTGCCTTGGCGACGCCTTGCCTTGGCGACGCCTTGTCTCTATCTCGGCGACGCTTCCTCTTGGCGTCTCTACGCCTGGGCGACACCTTGAGTTGACTTTGACTTTCCAGTTGTTGACTTTGACTTAGTCAACGCCCTGATACGGGACGGTACACAAGCCCCCCAGTCTTAAGCCGAAGACTTGTCTTCAGCGTAAAGACTAAGGCCTTGCCCACGCCGTCCACGTGCCTTCCTGAGGACGTTTCATTCTCTGCTGACTCAGCAATTTTTCGAATTACTGATGTGACATTTTCTGAACCACAGGGGCATTCTTAATGACTGATTGGACATCCCCTGAAATGAGGATGATAATACCTTTTGGGCTACCCTTGATCGCGCGCCACGTGGCCCATCGCGCGGCCATCCTCCAGGGACCTTTGCGTTTCCCTTGGGTAATTGATCCTCTGACGCGTGGCGCGATCCCACGGCCCTAGGTTAGCGCCTCTCGAGTTGCGAAATGTAACGTTTAAGTTACTCCAAACCCCGCGCTCACCCTACTGTTACATTCATTCACTCTGCTACTTCGCGCTGTTCATCGCCTCCAAAACCTTTTTTCTCTGCAACTGCGATTCCCCCCTTTCTGCACTCTCCTACTGCCTCCATTTCAACAGCAAAGGTATGGTTTCGAGCACTCACAACTCTTTACTTCCGTCGCATTATAGGAAACTGCCTGGGATTGTTGTTAGTCTCGCATTTCTCTGTATATTGTTTGTATGCTTCGTTGTTCCTCTCGCTTCCCTTCGTTCTCTTGTGGGTAGGGCGCTCCTGGGGTTCTTCCATTTTCCCCTTTTCTTCTCCCCAAACCCCTTTTCTCTAAACCCTTTCTTTCTCTTTTGATCTTCAGCATTAGCGTTGATGGCGAAAACCAAGACCACCGCGCCTCCCCCACTCCCCAAGTCTCATTATAAGGGCGAATATGACTGGGCCCCCGACGAACTTCTGGACGAATGTTCCCTCCTGAACTCTGTTGAGGACGTGAAGGCTCACAGGGGGGACCCTGCTCTCTATAACTTCAATGCTTTCCACAAAAATCACGACTCCCAAGTCCTGGTAAGCCGGGTGCGACCTGGGATGCCCGTTTGTGCGGACTCACGGGATACTGGGGGATGTCCTTTCTTTTTCCTCTATCAAATGGTGCTCAAGAGGGTGGGCCTGCGTCTGCCCCTCACCCCCTTCGAAAAAGAGCTACTGACAAAGATAAACACTGCTCCCGCCCAACTCCATCCCAACAGTTGGGCAATCGTGAGGGGGTTCCAAATTCTCTGCGGCTATCTAGGCGTTCCTTCATCTGTGGACGTTTTTCTTCACTTCTTCGAGGTAAAGAAGCAAGGGAAGAGTCTCTGGATGAGCTTCTCTGGCATCGCCGGGCGCATTATCCTTACGCTCTTCCAGAATTCGTTCAAAGGATGGAAGGGGAAATTCTTCAAGGTACGCGTGACCAAGCGCGATCCTTCCATCCTAGAGGGCCTTCCCCTGTACTGGACAGACAAACCCATAACGATGAAGCCCTTGGCACTGGACGAGCTCGCCCCGCCTGACCGGGATGTATGCAAAGCCTTGGCGGGACTGGGAATAGTCTTCGATACCGCCAAACTCATCGCGAACGAATTCAATGCCCATGGGCTTTCTACCTACTTCGGTATCTGCTCTTGGTGATTTATGATGCATTAGTTGTTGTAGTTATCTGCATGTATTTGGCCATAGAATCTTCCTTCTGATTCATCTGAATTAAACTCATTCTACCATTTTTCGCTGTACAATGTTACTCGCATTTTCGCGTCTCTTCATGTATTGTGAATTCGCATAACTGTTCTAGTGCTAATCCTTGTTGTTTGACCTGTCTTGGTATAGGATCGGTGATAAGCGTTTCCAAAAGAATAATGTTGGCGAAAGCACTGAAGGAGGCTCGTGCCGCCAAGGAAGGCGTCTCCTCCAGCCCTGTGGCCAATCCAGTTCTCCCACCGGCTCCATCACTGCCGCCTCCAGTCACTGCTGAAGCTGCTTCTAGCCCATCTCCGACGTCTCCACCTGGCTCCGACGTGCTTCCAACTCCCAACTCTCCTTCGCCTATCGCCGCTGTCCCCCTAGCTGCGGCCTCGTCACCGGCTCCAACCCCCCTTGACAAAGGGAAAAGGGTTTTGGAGATTCTGTCAGATGACGAGGATTCGGAAGGGGTGGCACCCTTCAGAAGGAGAAAATCCGCGCGGGTTCCTCTTCTGATAGAGACGTCGCCGCAGGGAGGGAACCCCTTTATGGACAACCCTCCAAGCGCAACCTCACTCCCTCCTAGGATACTCCAAGAGGAAAGGGGCGAAGGCGCCGAATCTGCGCCGCCTCCGCCGCCGCCAGAAACCACTGCTTCCCCGGCTCCCGACGCTGCTGCCCCCGACTTCATCGCCATCCCCCCTCCAATCATGCATCTGATGAGGGGTTTCAGTGGCGGGACTATGCCAGAAGGCACCGACAGGAAGGAAGGTATGACTTTCTATTTGGGGGCCTTCTTGGCGGTGGCTCTCGAATGGCGCTCCCAGGCCAAAAACGCGGTCTTGCAAGCTCAAACCCTCCAAGCCTTGGAAACAAAAGCATCTACTCTGGAAGAGGAAATGAGGACCCTAGGATGCCAGAACGAAGCCTATCAAACTTCACTGAGACAAATACAAGAGTCTAAAGCGGAAACAGAGAGGCAACTGGCGGAGGCATTGGAGCTCCAGGCAGGCTTCTACACTCGGGAAGTTGCTCTCCAAGTACAAGTAGCGGGTCTTCAGGAATTGGTCAAAGCTGATGCAGAAACTCAAAAGGACCTGAAGGACCGTTGCTGTGAACAGGCTGCCAAGGCGGAGCGGATGGAGGAGGAAATGGCCACCCAGGCCAAAGCTATGGACCTTCTCCGAGTTGACTACGACAAACTGCGGGTCGAGGTTAGTCGGCTTCGTGTGGAGAAAGAGGCTCTGGAGAAGCAGGTGACCTCTGGAGACGCCGCCATTGAGGAACTGGAGAAGGAGAAAAAGTCCCTTATCCAGGAGATGGCGGGTACCTTCGAAGAGGGGTTCCAAGAGGCCCTGACCCAGGCGTCCTGCGAGAATCCTGGCGTCAACCTTTCGAACTGTGACCCCACACACCACGTCGTCGACGGGAAGGTCGTGCCCATGGATCTGGATGACTGAACCGCTGCCTCTCATCCGCCGCCTTCCTCTTCAAGCTCAACTCTTTTATTCTTCACCTTCGTTTTTTGATTTTGTCTGCCAAAACTTGTAATTCTTTGAACTATCCGCACTCTTGTTACTGATTTGGGACGTTCATATGGTTGCCTTTATTTCTTTGTCACATACGATTCTGCCTATGCGATCTCGTTCTCATCTTTTCTCTTCACGCGCTTCACTTACTTTATCCGGGTTCTGCCCATTTCTTTCACATCGTTGGGCGGCTTGGTATGATTGGGTAAGGTCGCCCGCCAACCCTCACGCCCATGGAGAGGCTCACTAAGTGGCGCCGTATCGTCCACGGGACGTCTCTGATACCGAAAGGCCCTTTCTCTGATCCTTAACGCCCGGCGCCCACGCCTAAGGAGAGGCCTGCTAACAGCAGCACCGTATCGTCCCCGGGTGTCTAAAACGCCGAGCGCTCTGGAGAGGGTCTGTTCCCTCCATGGTCTTTCCTTCCCATAGGTATCGGGGAACGCCCTGCCAGCAATTCGCTGGCGTTTGGCGATCTCATCTCCCTCCACAGTCTTTCCTACCTGTGGGTATCGGGGAGGTAACGCCTGTGACTAACTTTGCCTTTCTTTGATTTCTTCCCCCTCCACAGTCTTTCCTACCTGTGGGTATCAGGGAGGTGACGCCAGTCAGTATTTGGGTTGGCGACGCCCGCAACATCTCGTGTCAGTATTTGGGTTTTACGTCCTTCCTGGCAACGCCTCGGGCGTTACCTTTACTTCGACATTGACCTTAATTCTTGCCTTGGTCAACGCCTGATAACAGCGAAGAGCCCAAGGCTTTGCCTGTGCCATCCACGTGGCGCTCCTTGTATAGCTGATGGGACCTTCTGTCATTCGACTTGATGCACGTGGCGCTGCTTGTATGGTTGATGGGGTATCTAGTCATTCCATTTTCTGACTCCTGCTGTACCCCTGGCTCACTTTCGACGGCGCATCGTACCACTGGATATTCTGCTGATACGACGTTTTCTGACTTAAACCAGTGGTGTCAGCGTCATCCTTTCATCTTCTGCCACGTGTATCAATCGTGCGGTGCATCCATTCACGTCGTTTGGCGCTCTAACCGCTTTATTTAACTCTTCAAACTCTGGAACTATCCTCATCATTTTCTCCCTCTTCATAACCTACTTACGTTCTTTCTTCTTGTACCCTTCCTTCTTGCACCCTTCCTTCTCTCAACTGGTTTTTCCATTTATTAGGGTGACCTCATTAAAAAACCCCCGAAAGGGAAAAAGAGAGTCCCCTTCGACTAAATTGTTACATGCTGCTTACATAAGTCAACTGAAATAAAATTTTAAGTTGGCTGCATTCCAACTGCGCGGGATAGGGCCTCCATCTAAAGTCTCCAGGTTGTACGAACCGTTGCCCTTAGCCTCAGTAACTCTGAAGGGCCCGGTCCACTTGGGAGACAGCTTATTCTCCAACTCGTATGGGTGAGCTTTCCTCATCACTAGGTCGCCCACCTGAAACTGTCGCGGCTTTACTTTAGAGCTATATTGCCGCTCCACTCTTCTCTTCATCGCTTCAGCTTTTATTCTAGCTTCTTCCCTGGCCTCTTCTAGCAGATCCAGGTTTACCCGTCTCTCCTCATTAGATTCCTCCACCACAAAGTTTTGAAAACGCGGTAAGCTTTCGTGTATTTCTACTGGAATCATCGCGTCCGACCCGTACACCAAACTGAAAGGCGTCTCCATAGTAGAGGATTGGGGCGGGGTGTGGTATGCCCATACAATCCTTGGCACCTCTTCTGCCCACGCCCCTTTGGCCTTCTCTAACCTTCTTTTTAACCCCCTCAGCAGAACTCTGTTTGCTGACTCAACTTGTCCATTGGTCTGGGGTGTTCGACCGACACGAACACTTGCTTGATTCCCACTTCAGCGCACAGATTTCTCAACTGCTGACTGGCGAACTGGGTCCCGTTGTCAGATATCAGGCGCCTGGGTACGCCAAAGCGACACACGATGTTTCTCCACACAAAATGTTGTACCTTATGCGCAGTGATTTGTGCCACGGGCTCTGCCTCTATCCACTTAGTGAAGTATTCTATGGCGACGATCAGATATTTCATCTGCCCGATTGCCAGTGGGAAAGGGCCCAGGATGTCAATTCCCCATGTGTGGAAAGGCCACGGGCTGTATATGGACCGCAACTCTTCTGGCGGCGCCTTGTGCCAGTCGGCGTGCTTTTGGCATTGCTTACACCGCTGGGCGTGCCGTGCGCAATCCTCTTTCACTGTTGGCCAGAAGAAACCTGTGCGTATTACCTTGGAGGCTAAGGACCTTCCTCCTACATGGCTTCCGCAGATGCCTTCGTGTAGCTCCGCCATTATCCTGGTGCACTCATCGCCACTGACGCATGTTAGGATAGGGTGAGTGAAACCGTGCCTGAACAGCACCCCATCCACCAAAGTATATCTTGCGGCATTTCTTTTGATTTTCTTACCCTCTTCAGGGTCCACTGGAAGGGCCCCATCCGCCAGGTATCGCTTATAGGGCGTCATCCAGGTGTCTCCCTTGGACAGGACACAGACCTGCATCTGCTCTTCCTCAGACACACCCGCGTATATACTGATGCGGGGCGCCCTCTGCGTATCTTGGGTCAATGAGGAATGACTCCTCGGCCTTCCCCTTGATGCATAAATCTGGAGGACATCCACTCTGTTGTCTTCCACGAACCGACGCGGAGCTTTGAGAGTCTCCTGGATCACTGTCCTCTGTCTACCCCCCTTGCCTGAGCTGGCCAGCTTTGCGAGCAGGTCAGCTCTGGCATTCTGCTCCCTCGGGACGTGTATTAACTCAAGAGCGTTGAACGCCCCTCTCAACAACTGGACGTATTTTAGATACGCCGCCATCTGTGGGTCCTTCGCCTGGAACTCACCCGACACCTGCCCCGTAATCAACTTGGAGTCGCTCTTCACTAGGAGGTTCTGTGCGCCCATCTCCTTGGCCAAGAGCATTCCTGCAATCAGGGCTTCATATTCTGCTTGATTGTTACTTGCCTTGAAGGCAAAACGCAAGGCCTGCTCGATCAGTATGCCGTCGGGTCCTTCCAGCACTATTCCCACACCACTCCCTTGTTGGTTTGAGGAGCCATCAACCGAGAGCAGCCACTGTGAACTCGCTTCCACCTCTTGCTCACCTCCGGGCGAAAGTTCCGCTACAAAATCCGCGTACACCTGCCCTTTGATGGGTCCTCTAGGCTCGTACTGTATGTCGAATTCTGACAGCTCCACTGCCCAGCGTACCATCCTTCCTGCCACATCGGGTTTCTGCAGCACTTTCTGTATGGGGAGATTGGTCATCACTACCACCGTAAAACTGTGGAAGTAATGACGGAGCCTCCTAGCAGAAAACACTACCGCCAGCGCCGCCTTCTCCAGTGCTTGGTACCTTGTCTCAGCCCCCTGTAAGGCCTTGCTTACAAAATAGATGGGCTTCTGACTCTGGTCCTGCTCTTGGACCAACACAGAACTGATGGCCCGCTCCGTTACAGTAAAATACAACCGGAGGGGCACGCCCGTTACCGGCTTGCAGAGAACCGGTGGCGTCGCCAGGTACTCCTTCAGCTTAATGAAAGCCGCTTCGCACTCATCGGTCCAGGCAAAGCGACTGTTTCTCTTGAGGCACTGGAAGTACGGGTGCCCCTTTTCTCCTCCGGCGGAAACAAACCTCGAGAGCGCCGCCATCCGCCCTGTCAACTGTTGCACCTCCTTTACCGATGTTGGACTCCGCATGGCGATAATAGCCGCACATTTGTCGGGGTTCGCCTCTATTCCCCTCTCGGTGAGCAAAAAACCCAAGAACTTACCGGCCTCTACCCCAAAACCACACTTTTCGGGGTTCAACTTGAGGCGGTATTTGGATATTGTGTTGAACAACTCCTCGAGGTCTGCCACGTGCTGCACCCTACTCTGCGACGCCACCACCATGTCGTCGACATAAGCGTACACATTCCTCCCAAGCATTGGCGCTAGGACCTTATCCATTAGCCTCTGGTACGTTGCGCCCGCATTTTTCAGCCCGAAGGGCATCACCTTATAACAGTAACTGCATGTCTCCGTCATGAATGCAGTTTTGCTCTCGTCTCTTGGGTGCATCTTGGCTTAGCGAGCTTCCTAACTTGAAAGCTTTGCCGCCAATCTCCCTTTTTATGGCGTTAGCTGCAGGCTGCTCCCTGCTATCATCTTCGACGGACGCCGCCTCTTCGACAGGCGCCGCCTCTTCTACGGGCGCCGCATCGTCAGGGCCTTCCTCCATTGGCACATCTGCTTCGGGCCTCGCCCTCACTGCTATGGCCGCTTCAGGCGTCAGCCCAACGGGTGTCACCTCAACCATCGTCGTGTCCGCTCTTGGCGGACGTTCATACACCATAAATACGCCTCTCTTCGTCTTAAGGCTGTTTTCATAGCATTTCCTCGCCTCCTCTTGGTCTGACCTGATGACTATCACCCGGCCACTGAGGTCCGGTAGCTTCATCTTCATGTGACGGGTGGAGGACACTGCACTCAGACGGTTTAACGCCGGTCTGCCCAGCAAAATATTGTAGGCAGAAATGGCGTTCACGACGAGGTACCGGATGCTCTCTGTACGGGAGGCCTCTCCGTCTGTGAACGTAGTCCTCAACTCCAGGTACCCCCGGACCTCTACCTGGTTATCCCCAAACCCGTACAAACATCCCGTATAGGGACTCAGCAGATCGGGGGACAACCGTAACTTCTTAAAGGTCGACAGAAACATGACGTCTGCCGAGCTTCCTTGATCAACAAGCACTCTGTGGACCTTCCTTCCAGCTGTGACGACTGAGATGACAACGGGATCGTTGTCGTGGGGCACCACATCTCGGAGGTCTCTTCTTGTGAACACAATATCTGACTCCCAGGGCTCCCCCGAGAGCCTCTCTTCGACTGAATTCACCCCCCTCGCATATTTCTTCCGCTGGGAGGCGGTGGGTCCTCCGCCGGAAAAACCTCCAGCAATGGTGTGGACCTCGCCAAGCACAGGCATCTCGTGTGCTGGCTCATCTTCCGGCGACGGCAAGGTGGCGGTCGTGGTGGAATCTGCGACATAATCTTTCAAAAACCCAGTCCTCACCAGCTCATCTAGCTGGTAGCCCAACGACAGGCAATTATCAATTTGGTGCCCGAAAGCCTCGTGAAATTCGCACCAAGAGTCTTTGCGGGGTCCTAACACCTTGTCGGTCTTCGCCGGCCGCCTCAGCCTCTCGGCTATGTTGGGTACGGCGATCAAATCCTTCAACTCAACTACGAAGTTGTACCTCGCCGGTCTTGCTCTTTCTCTGGCGGGGCGTTCGCCTCCTGCTGGGCCCCGGGGCTGGGGCTTTCTGGCTTCGTAGGGGCGTCTCGCCTCTGGCTTCTTTCTCCCCGTCGTGGTCTCATTGACTCTGACGGGTTGAACTCGCGCCGGTCCCCTCGGGCGTGAGGGCACGGCGCTGGTGCGCTTCACACATACCTCCCCTTCCGAAGCAATATGCTCTACTGCCCTGCGCCGCAGTTCAGCGAAAGTCCTAGGGCGATTATGGATAATGGATTCTCCGAAGGGGCCGGGGCATACGCCTTTCACAAACGCGTACACGATCATAGGCTCTTCTATTGTGCCAACCTTCACGACCTGGGCCCCGAAGCAGTTGATATACTCCTTCAGGGTCTCCCCCTGATATTGCTTCACGTCGAACAGGTCGTAGGAGACCGGCGGCGGGGCCTTGTTGGCTAAGTACTGTTCTCGGAATAACCGCGACAATTGGCGGAAGGATGTGATATGACCTTCTGGGAGGCTAATGAACCAGTCCATAGCCATCCCAGTCAGGGTGCTCATGAAGAGCTTGCACTTGGCAGCATCAGAACCGCGTATCAGGACCATCTGCGTGTGAAATGCAGCCAGGTGCGTCTCTGGGTCCTCCATCCCGGTGAAGATCACCTTGGGTCCCGCGAACGTGTTCGGGATTGCTGCGTCTAGGATCTCCTGTGAGAAAGGAGTGGAAAACTCCCTTGGTGGGGAATGGTTCTCCGTCTCGTCATGCCCAGGACGCCTCCTATCGTTTCTCAGGCCCTGGCGCAACTCCTCATTCACACGGTGGAGCTCTTCGTTCCGCTCATGCGAGGCGTCAAGGTCTGCCTGCATGCGCTCCTGCTCCATTTTCGAATCCGCCATGTCCTGTTGCAGCCCCCTCATTATTTCCAGGACCTGCTGCATGGATAGGTCTGCTGGGGCTGCGCGCGCTGTTCTTCGTCTGGTGGGGGCCATTGTCGCTCCAAACTCCTTCACCCTTACTGTAACTTGATAAACCTTCTCGAACTTGTGATGGGACTGATGTTTTATATCGGCCCCATGGTGGGCGCCAAATGTTCCGTCCGGTTGACCGGGACGTCTTCGTGCACGACCTCAACCATCAGCTGGGGTCTCCCTCCCGCTGGTTGCCCGCGGATTCCTGCAAAAAAGGGGACAAAGAGGCGCCCTAGCGGCCGTGTGCACTCCGACGCTCAAGTCAGCCAGCAAGAAACACCAAAAACTCACCACCCACGTATCTGAGCACCGCGTGTGGCACTCTGAAGGTGGTAAAAGAACTGTGTATATGTGTGTGTGCTGTCTCCTTCAGGCAAAAATATTCTCCAGTCACTTGTACGTAATCTTAAGGCACGGGCAAGCAACCAGAGAGTTTCTCGTAAATTTGCCAAAGGTTCCACCCCTTTTTCCGACATTCCCAGTGCTATTTAAACTGCCCCAGCATTTAAAGCGCCTTAAAGCGCTTTTAATCTCAAACGTAACGCACTCATTAAAGCGCTTAATTACGAAACGTAGCGCATTTAAGACGTTGAAACGCTCGGGAGCCCTAATAGTACCTGAATGCCCGAAAGGGAAACTGTATTGAACATCTTTAATTACCTGGCACCTGACTAGAGGGTGTTTCTATTCTGGCATGGCTGTCGTACACGTGGAGGGCCTCACGACGCCATGACCCCATCTGGGGGCGTTTCTGCCCACCTGGGGACGTCTCTACGTGTGAGCCCTCCTGCTTGGGAGTGCTACTGCGCTAGGGGTGGCTTTTTGGGTGCCAACTCATGCCCCCAAGTATCTAGCCACTTACTCTGAGAGCGTATCTACCTTCCTCTCGCACCCTGCACCCGGTTATCCTGGACGTGACCTTCCTCTTGGGTCGTATCTGTCCCGAAGGCGTCTCTAGGGCGGCAGGGGTACTTCACGAGTCAGGCTGCCCTTCACTGGTACTATCACTATGGCCTTGAAGCCACCTTTTCCTTCTCTTTATCACTTTCCCGAGATATCGGGTCCTGAGGCTTTCCCACGGCGTCGCTCCCTTCATGGTCTTTCCTACCCATGGGTATCGGGGAACCATACTGTGATTGCCTTACTTTTACACTGTTTGATCTGGCTACGCCGTGGTTGGGCGACGCCTCCACCCAGGCGACGCCTGGCCTTGGCGACGCCTTGTCTCTATCTCGGCGACGCTTCCTCTTGCCGTCTCTACGCCTGGGCGACACCTTGAGTTGACTTTGACTTTCCAGTTGTTGACTTTGACTTAGTCAACGCCCTGATACGGGACGGTACAGGTTTCCTTCCATGGCAATTTGGAGGAGAAGCAACGAGCTTGTGCACCATAGTAGTCCCACATGGAAGCTGGTGTCATGTGAACGCTCAATTTCCTATGAATTTGGAGTTTAAAGAAAGTGTCAATTTGATGATGAGCTTCACGAATGAGGCGTGAATCAATGCCATGGTTGATCACTTGGAAAAGTCCATGGTTCGAACAGGCTTCCCTTATGAGTTTGGCAACACATTGTGTGACCCTCTTTGTGCCCTCTGAGAAACCCAACAAGGTCCACCACTGGTGCTTGGAGCTCGGCTTGGACATCCACTGATACAAACCACAACAAACAACATATGACTAAGGACACATCAAGAACTTTACAAAAAGGTCAGTCATCTCAGTATACAAAGTCAGGCCCC
Organism: Phaseolus vulgaris; assembly: GCF_000499845.2. Classification (NCBI taxonomy): domain Eukaryota; kingdom Viridiplantae; phylum Streptophyta; class Magnoliopsida; order Fabales; family Fabaceae; genus Phaseolus; species Phaseolus vulgaris. Next base: position 20,679,438 of record NC_023750.2, read on the forward strand.
ACCAAACCTCGAGAGAGCATCAATAGAAGAAGAACCAAATATAAATAGAATATCAAAAGTTCTTCCTTCTTGTCTTTCCACAAGAGAAGTTATGTAAATAAATTGGGCTCACTTTGGGGGTCCAAATAGAAGAATAGGCTATAGTAGGTTCACATAGCATAAATGAGAGTGTACTTAGCGAATTGGGCTTGTGCCAAACCCACTTTTTCAAGACAAGGCACCTAGAATTAGGATTTTTAATCTACCTTCTAAAATTTGTGCCTAAGGGGCAACTTTGACCCTTGTTAACACCCTAGGCCACCCCTCTCCCTTTCCTTTTCTACCCCTCACTCGTCTTGCCCTCCAAGTCACCCGTTCCTATATAAAGGGTGTCTTCCTCCATGTATGGACACATTGAAATTGAATGCAGTAAAGAAACTCTGCGTGAGTGTTTTGTGAGTCTGAGTACTCCTTTTATATGGGTCTTATCTGGAGTGTAGTGCACTTCAACTGGCGGATCTGCACCACTTATCTTGGAGCCTCCCACCCTCTAAGTGGCATGACACCACCTTCCATTATCCATAAGCTTTCTCTATCTCCTCATCTTTTTCCTTTTATTCTTTTTGCTTCTTCCTTGCACCATTTCCTTTTGTCTTTAAGTTCTTGTTTATCTTCTTTTCATTCGGTCATTCCATCTTATATGTTCGTAATTCTGCACCATTGCATCATCTTCACCTTATAATTGTTTTTCTCTTTGCCCTCTAGACGTGAACCTTCACACTTACTTAAGCACTTGGTTATGTTAGTGTCCAATGGGGATTTTCTTTGGGTTCTCACCTTAAATTGGTAATATAAAAAAAAGGCTAAACAAAAGAGTAACCTCTAAAATGTGCCAATCTAAAATCAAATCACATCATCCACCAAGTACTCCTTTGGCCAAATGAAATTCGTAGGCAAGTGGGACACAACATCAACTTCTGATTGTAACAAACCTGGATGCATCTGACCTTCATAAAATTTATAAGTGATGGTTTAATCAATTAAGGAAGGATTTAAGGAACTCTATGACTCCACCACACTCGCCTTCACCGTCTAAGCCTCCCTTAATCTTCTTTTACCAATTTCTAAACCTTAAAATTTTGTTTAGTCCACATGTGCAAACCAATGCCACTGTGTGCGTCTCATTATCAATAGTTAACAACGTTGATAAAAACTTAACAGAAGGACCAAATTAAACCTTTTTAGAAAACCTTGGGACCATATTTTTTTTCTTGAAAACCAGTATATTAAATTGACTATTGACCTCAAATGTAGGGACAAAAAGGTAATTGTACCTATATTATAGTATTATTATATATGTACCGTCCCGTACCTGGGCGTTGACAAGTCAAGGTCAAAGCCAACGTCGGGGTCAAAGTCAACATAAGGCGTCGCCTAGGTGAGGCGACGCCAAGTGCAAGCGTCGCCATGGCGGGGCGTCGCCAAGAGGAACCGTCGCCAAGATAAGACGTCGCCTAGAGCAGGCGTCGCCAAGGTAGGGTGTCGCCAAGGTAAAATGTCACAAAAGCAAGGCAATGACAGTGTTGCTCCCCGATACCCATGGGTAGGAAAGACCATGGAGGAAGTGACGCCGTGGGAAGGCCTCAAACCCCGATAACCCGAGGTAGCAATAAAGAGAAGAGAAAGGTGGCTTCAAGGCCATAGTAATAACGCTAGTGGAGAGCAATATGACTCGTGAAGTGCCCATGCCGCCCCAGAGAAGCCCTTGGGATAGTTACGACTCATGAGAAGGGTCACGCCCAGGGGCAGCCAGGTGCAGGGTACGAGAGGAAGGTAGATACACTCTCAAAGTGAGTGACTAGAGGTTTGGGGGCATGAGTTGGCACCCAAAAAGTCACCCCTTGCGCAGATGCACTCCCAGGTAGGAGGACTCACATGAGGAAATACCCCCAAGTGGGGTCACGGTGCTGTGAGGCCCTCCACGTGTAATAGCGGCCAAGTCATAATAGAAACGTCAATTTGTCAGGTATAAGGTAATTAAAGCTATTTAATAAAGTTTACGTTTCGAGCGTTTAAGGTACTTTAAATTCTCCAAGCGGTTTAAACGTCTTAAAGGCGCAGAACGTTTCATAACCTTAAATGCGCTTTAAGACGCTTTAAATGCTAGAGTAGTTTAAATAGAACCTTGGACGTGGGAAACAGGGTTCGAACTTTTGGCAGATTTTCCCAGAACACACTCTAGTTGTTTGCTCGAGCTCGCAGGCTACGCACAAGGGACTAGAGAAGGATTGTTGGCCAGAACGAGAAAAGATACACTATACACAGTTTCTTTTGACCACCTTCAGAGTGCCATTCACGGTGCTCCGATACGGAGGTGTAGAGTTTTTGGTGTTTCTTGCTAGCTGACTTGAGCATCGGAGTGCAAACAGCCGCTAGGGCGCCCTTTTTTCCTTCTCTGCAGGAATCCACAGGTAGCCAGAGGGAAAGTGTCCCTAGCTGACGGGCGAGGTTGCGCACGAAGACGTCCCAGGTCAACCGGCCGGAACAATATACAAAACAATTTTATGTCATTTAATATTTTCTTTTGAATGACACTATAATTTTTATTTTGAAAAAATTGTAAATATATGTAATTAATGAGACCTCAAATGTTTTATTCCATCTTATTTCAAACACAAGACAAATTATCGCAAGTTAGTGTCAAACATAATACTAAAGAAAGAATATTAGAAGTTTGTAATTGCAAATTGTTCCGGCCGGTTTACTAGATGCGTCTTTGTGCGTGGCTTGTCCTCGTAAGCTAGGGCACCTTCGTTCTGCTCCGACCGTGAGTACCTGAAAAGAAGTGAACAAAGGGGTGCCCTCACGGCCGTTTGCACTCCGATGATCAAGTCAGCTAGTGAGAAACATCAAAGTGACGCACCTCCGTATCGGAACACCGTGAACGGATGCTCTGAGTAACTGAATAAGTAGTGCTTTCTTCTCTAATTGCCTGTGTGTACAGTGGGTGCGCGAGCAAAACAACTAGGGTTTGTCTGTGTAAAACTTGTGAGAATTAGGTCAAAACTCGGATCCCCATCTTGAACGTCTAAAACCCCTTTTAAACACTTCCCGCATTTAAAGCGTCTTAAAGCGCATTTAAAGCATATAAAAACGTTCAACACGTTTAAAACCTTTAAAGCATTTAAAGCCTTTAACGTGCTTTAAAGCTTTCGAAACGTAAACTAAATTAATGTATACCTTAGCAAACTTTCGGGGAAACTGATATACCTTGATGTTTCAATGCTTTCTGCTATGTGTTCTTCTGACTTGATCACTACTCTTCGTGGAGGGCCTTACAGCATCGTAACCTGATCCTGCCTGTTGACCAGAACGTTGGAACTTGCCTCGTCAAACTTGGATCGACGTGTGCACCGGTTCAACCTCGGTCCTTCGTCACGATCCACCTCAAAAACCTGCAAAAGAACAGAGCGGCACCGCTGCGGCCGATCGCACTCCAACGCCCAAGTCAGTGACCGAACCACCAAATACTAAGAGTAGTAACACTCAAGAACTCCCAAGGAGCCGTGCAATGTTCTCTCTCACAGTATACTCTAGAACTCGCAAGCGTAAAGAAGACAAACTGAACGCGCGCGTACCTCAAAAGTTCGTTGGGGAACCCTTAAACCCTAAACCCTAAAGTAAACTAAATTAATGTATACCTTAGCAAACTTTCGGGGAAACTGATATACCTTGATGTTTCAATGCTTTCTGCTATGTGTTCTTCTGACTTGATCACTACTCTTCGTGGAGGGCCTTACAGCATCGTAACCTGATCCTGCCTGTTGACCAGAACGTTGGAACTTGCCTCGTCAAACTTGGATCGACGTGTGCACCGGTTCAACCTCCGTCCTTCGTCACGATCCACCTCAAAAACCTGCAAAAGAACAGAGCGGCACCGCTGCGGCCGATCGCACTCCAACGCCCAAGTCAGTGACCGAACCACCAAATACTAAGAGTAGTAACACTCAAGAACTCCCAAGGAGCCGTGCAATGTTCTCTCTCACAGTATACTCTAGAACTCGCAAGCGTAAAGAAGACAAACTGAACGCGCGCGTACCTCAAAAGTTCGTTGGGGAACCCTTAAATACCTGGTCACTTTCTCTCTCCTGGCAGTTACAGACCTGGACACGTGGCTCGCATCCAGTCGTAAACGTGCCATCATCTGGAGCCTCCTTGACTTGGGCGCTGCTTCTGACTCTCCTTTGGCTAAGTTATTTATGCATGATACTGCTCAGTGCATAGCTAACTTGGAGCGCGATCTCTACTGGAATTGGCGAGTTAGGGTGCCTTCGTACGCCTTCCCTGTGGTCTCGCCGGCCGCCTTCATAATCTGCACCACCTTCATCTTCGGCGATGTGCTTGCTCCGGCGATCTCTAATCATTTGGTCGCCTGAGTTTACATCTGGCGACTTCATCTTTAACCCGGTGACCGCCGGTTCTGGTATGCTGGAGATCGGAGCACGCCGACTTAGTAACTGGCGATTTCAAGAGCCCCCCGACCTCCTTCCCTTCTGCCAAACCTGGCGTCCCGTCAACACGCCTATACTGTAGCTTGGTGCCATGTCGTTACCTCCGACTACCAGTCTTAAGCGAAGACTTGTCCAGCGAAAACACTAAAGGAGTCACGCCAATACCGATCTACGTGGCATTGGCGCAGAATTCCAAGCGGTTGTACTTTCTGCTTCTCTGGCGCTCCACCAAACACTCCTCCCATCGTTCGACACGTGGCTTCATCAACGGTTACCTTCAGTTAACGTTTGCGCTTCCCAAACCCATTTCGAAAAACCCTTAAACTCATTTCGCTTCACTGTTTCATCACTTTCTTCGTATTCTCAGACGCTCCAACCCTCTTCTGCATAAAGCTCTCAACGTTCTTCAACCTCCCGAATCACCAACATCCTTCATTACTCTTCCGATCATAAAAAGGTACTTCCTTTCCTTCTTCTGCTGGTTTTTCCTGCATTTTAAGCGATTCGCATCATCCTTTAATTGTCTGGTGCATACGTTGTGGGTTGTTTTTTCTATTTTCCCTTCTTCGTAACTTAGGGCTTTGTCTTCGTTGCAACGAACCTTCGTTCGTTCATTTTCCACCCTTCTCTTGTGATCGAGTCAGCCTCTGCAAACCCTGATCACCTTTTCTTTTCTTCTTCCTTTGCAGCTTCCGCGATGACTCGCTCAAAGATCACCCCCAATCCTCCTCCTTCGTCACGAAACCCCTCCTCACAAGCACACAACCCACCGCGAGCACGCGGTGCTTCATCTTCTCAGGCTGAGAGGCCTGCACCTTCCCGCCCCAACCTGGCCCAGGCTACTCCGCCTGCCACCGGAGGAGCCTTCGTCCCCTCGCCAGATTTCAAAAAACTGTACCCATGGGCTACCCCGACTTTGTTGAGGGAAACATCTTCTGTAAACTCTGCTGGGGCAGTTCTGCGATTGACGAAGGGGGATGAGCCTCACCAATCATTCCACAAGGTGCACGACGAAAAGATGACGGTGCTACCTTGCCCTCCTGACATGCCGGTGTGCGTTGACGATAAGGGGAACACCGGCGGGTTGTTCTGCCTCATATACACCACCCTGTTCAAGAAGGTGAAACTTAGGTTTCCCTTCACTCGCTTTGAAAGGGAGCTTCTCACCGAGCTTGACATCGCCGCTGCCCAGCTCCATCCCAACAGCTGGGCGTTCGTAAGGGCTTTCCAAATAATGTGCGACCACTTGGGGCTGCCAGCGTCAGTGGACGTTTTCTTATTTCTTTTTGAAGCCAAGCACCCAGGAGATCGCCTGTGGGTGAGCTTGAACGGGATTGTTGGGAGGTCGATCCTTTCTACCTTCCAACAATCCTACAAAGACTGGAAGGGAAGATTCGTCCAGGTGTGCCCCAATGACAAGGACGCTTCTTTCCTCGACGGTTTCCCCTTGTATTGGGTAAACAAGGGGAACAAAGAGTCCAAAGGCAGCTTCAGGAGGCCAAGGAGTCCTGATAGCATGGGTGCCTTGGACAGGGACCTCTGCTTCTTCTGGAAGAGTGTGGCAGACGCCAACATCACCTTCCTCACCACCACACTCATCTGCTTCGAGTTCTTCGAGGACCAACTCGAAATTCGCATAGGTTAGAACTCAACTTAACGTCTAAGTCTCTGTCTTGACATTACCTTTGTTAACTGTTTCTGGGCGTCTTGTGCGTTGTGCGTAAGACTTTGGGTTTATTTTCTGCACCATTTATCTGCTTCTGTTGCATACTGCCTTATCTTTTCACCTTCTTCTCTGAATTAACCCATGCACCTTTGCGTTATGCAGATCACATGTTGGGCCAGGGCAAACTTGCTGAACTAAGGGCGCTCGCCCGAGCCCACGGGTTGGCATCGGGTTCTCAAACCGTGCCAAACTCGGTGGTGGAGATCGCCGCCGCACAGGGCAAATCGCCACCAAAAGGCCCAACTCCCCCCGAGGTCCAACCAGCCAACCAACGCAAGAAGCTTATCCTCAGGAAGCCAAAGAGGAAAGCCCCCCAAGTAGTCCAAGAAGAAGAAGAAGATGATGATGAGGCGACGGAGGATGGCCTTGTTACCAAGAGGAAGAGGGTGGCGCCTTCTTCACCACCAGCTCCACCTCCACTTCCTACATCAACACCGCCATCCACACCAGCTCCGCCTCCAACATTGCCTCCTCCACCAGCTCCTGCCTCGCCAGTCCAAGCAATTCCTTTGGCATCTGCGCCTCCTGAAGCTGAGGCCGCCGAAGCCAACTTCTTGGAGAACCCCCCGAGCGCCTCCACGCCGTATGTAACAGCTGGAGGGGGTCCTCCACCAAACGCCTCTACCGCAAACGTTGGCCCAATCGGGGATGAAGGTGCTCACCACTCTCCAATTCTGATTACTGAATCCCCGACGTCGCCACCACGCCAAGAAGCACCTGCTGAGCAACCAACTCACGAAGGTGGCGGCGAAAACCAACAAGCAACCCACCCGGTGCCTCCACAAGCAAACCTCTCTCTTGAGGTCACGAGGATGTGGGAGCCCTTCTCAGCAAAACTCAAGATGATGGCGGAGGATTTCCCCGCCATTATATCTAAAGCTGTGGAGAGCTCCACCAGGAAGCTCCAGGATGACCTCTTCACCCTCCGAGCTGAAAATAACTCCATAAGGATTGAGGCGGAGAGGTTATCTTACAATCTGACACTCGCCGAGATTGAGCACTCCCGAGTAGAAGATGCAATGAGCACCGAGCTCCGGGTGGCGCGCAAGGAAGCCACCGATCTACGCCATAAGGTGCAGCTTTTGGCTCAAGAGAAAATTGAGCTAGAGAGCAAGCTGGTGCCTTATCTCGTCAAAGTGGCTGACCTGGAACAAAGGTCAGCCGATCGGGAGGTCTTCCTGGGAAAGGTGGAGAAGGAGAGGGACGACACCATGGCTAAGCTTGCCGAAGCCAACGAAGAAAAAGGGAAGCTCGCCGCTGAACTGGGCCAGGTGCAGGCAGAATCCAAGAAGGTTACTGAAGACCTTCTTCAAGCTCAAGGAACAGTTGAAGAACTGAAGAAGCAAACTGAAGAGCTGAAAAAGCAAGCTGAAGAGCTGAAGCAGCAGAATGAGGGGCAAAAGAAACAAGTCGAAGATCTCGAGCTGAGTTCTGCCCAGATTCTCGCTGCTGGATTCGAGGCTGCCCGGGAACAGTTCGCCTGCTTGTTCCCCGATCTAGATCTCAGCATGGTATCCCTTAACAACGAGGTGGTGGATGGGAAGGTTGTTCCTGCTGAAGACTAATTGATTCCCTCCATCCACTACCTTTATGCTTTCTCCCCTACACAAACTGCTTCTAATAAACTTTTTTTTTTCTTTTTCTGTACATGTACCTTTAATCTAATACTTACTTTATGATAAAGTCCTTGCATTTCTTCTTATAACTTCTTTGGCTGTTTTAACTTTCCTTGCACAATTTGCTTCAAGAAATTAACTTAGCGATTTCGTAAGCGCGATCATATACTTAACTGCTTCGAACCGCTTCGATTTTGAGTAACAATCAATCTAACAACTTGTAATCTTAAGGCAATGAACCTTAATGTAAAATCACTCTTCAAACAACGAACTTTAACTCAACTAATGGCTTAAGACACCGCTAACCCGACCTGCTTCATCAAAACGGGTCTTTAACTTTCTTGCCACTGCATGAACTTTTCCTGGTCGCCAAAGACTCTTGGCGATATCAGCTTCTTTCTGCTTTCACAACTTGGCCATTGTTCCTTCATCTGGGGGTAGAGGCGCCTTTCGGATCCTTCTCTACCTTCCTGAACTTCAGAACAAAAGACCGGGTGACTAGGCGTTCTCTTCGAACCTACCTTGGCCACCCTCCAAACTTCTTCCACCCTTTACACCATACCTGAACTCGTTCGAGACGAGAAGGATTTTATCTTGCCTGAACTCGCTCATAGGCGAGAAGGTCTTTAAACTCGCCTGAACTCGCTCATAGGCGAGAAGGTCTTTAAACTCGCCTGAACTCGCTCATAGGTGAGAAGGTCTTTAAATCGTGCCTCTACATTGCCCCAGGGGTTACATCTCCTCTCCCCCAGAAACACTGAGGACTTTCGTTGGTGCCTCTACATTGCCCCAGGGGTTACATCTTCTCGCCCCCAGAAGCACTGAGGACTTTTCACTGGTGCCTCTACATTGCCCCAGGGGTTACATCTTCTCGCCCCCAGAAACACTGAGGACTTTTCACTCTTCCTCGCCTGCACTCGCTCGACGGCGAGGAGGTCTTTATCTCGCCTCAGGACGCGCGAGGGCGTTGAGGTCTTTTAACTGGTGCCTCCGATCGCCGAAAGATGATGAGGACTTTAACTTTAACTGATGCCCCCGATCGCCGAAAGACGATGAGGACTTTAACTTTAACTGATGCCTCCGATCGCCGAAAGACGATGAGGACTTGAAAACTTTTTAGCAAGCATGCAATATATCTTTACTTGCCTTAAATCACATATAAGTGACAAGGTCTTTCTTCAAAACTTTCTGAAAACAACAAGCATGCAATATAAAACAACTTTGAGCTTCGAAAACTCTTCTTTTATTGGGTGGCCTCATTAAAAACCCTCCTTAGGGAAAAAAGAGTGCCCCTTCAAACTGTTTTAACAGAGACATTGTAATATAACTTCGTGTTTGTCTTTACTTACAAAACTTCTTAACTGTAATACAACTTAAGGTGCGTGGCGTTCCAAGTGCGAGGAATCGCCCCTCCTTCCAATGTCTCTAAGCGGTAGGTGTCGTTCCCGAGCGCCTCGGTTATTCTGAACGGTCCCGTCCACTTAGGCGACAGCTTATTCTCCATCTCATACTGGTGGGCTTTCCTCATCACCAGGTCGCCCTCTCTGAACTGTCTCGTCATCACCTTCGAGTTATATCTTCGTTCAATCCTTCTCTTCACCGCCTCAGCTTTCAATCTCGCCTCTTCCCTGACCTCATCCAGTAGATCCAGGTTCAACCTTCTCTCTTCATTCGAGTCTTCCTCTACGAAGTTCTGGAATCTCGGCGAGCTCTCCTGAATCTCCACTGGAATCATTGCATCACACCCATAGACCAAGCTGAACGGGGTCTCATGGGTCCCTGACTGTTCGGTGGTGTGGTACGCCCAGACTATACGGGGTACCTCCTCAGCCCAGCTTCCTTTGGCTTTCTCTAGCCTCCTCTTCAAACCTCTCAGCAACACCCGATTAGTTGACTCTACTTGACCATTCGTCTGAGGGTGCTCGACGGATGCAAACACTTGTTGAATTCCCACCCCTTCGCACAGCTTCTTCAACAGGTGACTTGCAAATTGAGTCCCGTTGTCCGACACCAGGTGCTTGGGCACACCAAACCGGCACACAATGTTCTTCCACACGAAACCTTCGATCTTGTGTGCGGTGATCTGGGCCACTGGTTCTGCTTCGATCCACTTGGTGAAATACTCAATCGCCACCACCAAGTACTTCATCTGCCTGATTGCCAGCGGGAAAGGTCCCAGGATGTCGATTCCCCATGTATGAAACGGCCAAGGGCTGTAAATCGACTTCAACTCCTCGGGAGGCGCCTTGTGCCAATCGGCGTGCTGTTGGCATTGTTTGCAACACTGCGCATACCTCTTGCAATCTTCTCTCATCGTTGGCCAGTAGTAACCTGCACGGAGAGTCCTTGCAGCCAGAGTTCGACCCCCAACGTGGCTTCCGCATATCCCTTCATGGAGCTCTGCCATAATTCTCGTACATTTCTCACCATGCACACATTCCAGGAGTGGGTGAGTGAACCCAAACCTGTACAACTCGCCATCAATCAATGTGAACTTGCTAGAATTCTTCTTTATCTTCCTAGCCTCTGTCAGATCCAGTGGGAGAAGGCCATCTGCCAGGCACCGCTTATACTGTGTTACCCAGGTATCTGGCTCATGCGTAGAGCAGACCTGCGTCATGTTCACCTTTTCTCCTCGACATGCTCTAATTCTCGGCGATCTCAACGTTTCTTGCGTCAAAGACCTGTGACTTCTTGCCGCTTTTTACGTCGACCTGCTTATCTGAAGAACCAGGTGATCTGCTACAAATACTCTCGGCGTCTTCAGAGTTTCTTGAATCACCGTCCTTTGCCTACCCCCCTTCCCTGAACTGGCGAGCTTAGCCAGCAAGTCAGCTCTCTGGGCACATGCACCACTTCGAAGGAGGCAAAGGAACTCTTCAATTCCTGCACATACTCCAGGCAAGCCGCCATTTGTGGATCTTTAGCCTGGAACTCGCCTGTTACTTGCCCCGTGACTAGCAGCGAGTCACTCTTAGCCATCAACACCCTCGCTCCCATCTCTTTTGCCAGCAAGATCCCGTCGATCAGCGCCTCATATTCTGCTTGATTGTTGCTGGCTTTGAAGGCAAACCTCAAAGATTGTTCGATCAGCACGCCGTTGGGTCCCTCTAAGATGACTCCAGCACCGCTACCCTGCTGGTTCGACGATCCATCCACTGAAAGCACCCAACGGAAACCGTCCCCTTCAACTCGTGTCGCCTCAGATGAGAGCTCGACCACGAAATCTGCGAAGATTTGCCGCTTAATCGGGCCTCGGGGTTCATACTTAATGTCAAACTCTGACAACTCTACTGCCCACTTCACCATCCTTCCCGCGACGTCGGGCTTCTTCAAGACCTTCTGGATGGGCAGGTCAGTCATCACCAGTATTGTGAAGCTATGGAAATAGTGGCGCAACCTCCTCGCCGAAAATACCACACCCAGCGCAGCCTTCTCCAGGGCCTGATATCTCGTTTCGCGGCCCTGCAACACCTTACTAACAAAATAAATAGGCTTCTGAGCCTGATCTTGGTCCTGGGCGAGCACCGCACTTACCGCCCTCTCAGTTACAGCAAAATACAACCTGAGAGGGGTTCCCACCAGCGGTTTGCACAAAACCGGCGGGCTCGCCAGATACTGCTTCAGCTTGACGAAGGCTTCCTCGCACTCCTTCGTCCAAGCAAACTTGTTATTGCGCCTTAAGCACTGGAAGTAGGGATGTCCCTTCTCTCCGCTAGCTGACACGAAGTGAGACAGGGCGGCCATCCGACCTGTTAGTTGTTGTACTTCCTTCACGGTAGCTGGGCTCCTCATCGCCAAGATGGCGGCACACTTATCCGGGTTGGCCTCTATCCCTCTTTCGGTTAAGAGGAAACCCAAAAACTTTCCAGCCTCCACGCCAAAGATGCATTTCTCTGGATTCAGCTTCAACTTGAACTTGGCGATCGTCGTGAACAATTCCTCCAAGTCTGCAACGTGCTTGCTCTTCTCTGGCGAGGTCACAACCATGTCATCTACGTACGCTTGCACATTCCTTCCCAGCATTGGTGCAAGTACTCGATCCATCAACCTCTGGTACGTGGCCCCCGCGTTCTTCAGCCCAAACGGCATCACTTTGTAGCAGTAGCACGATCTCTCGGTCATGAAAGCAGTCTTCTCTTCATCCATGGGATGCATCTTGATCTGGTTATACCCCGAGAAGGCATCAAGGAAGCTCAATAACTTACACCCTGCAGCACTATCCACCAGGGCGTCTATGCTTGGTAAAGGATATGAATCCTTTGGGTAGGCCTTATTCAGATCAGTGAAATCGACGCACATGCGCCATTTCCCATTACTCTTCTTCACCAGCACGACATTTGCCAGCCATTCAGGGTACTGGACCTCCCTGATGTGGCATGCAACGAGGAGTTTCTGTGTTTCGTCCCTAATCGCCTGCCTCCTCTCCTCGTTGAACTTTCTTCTTCTTTGTCGCACTGGTCTCACCAAGTTGTCCATCGCCAAATGATGGCACAAGAAGTCGGGGTCGATCCCGGGCATGTCCGAAGCGGACCATGCAAACGCATCCAGATGCCGTTCTATCACCTTGGCGATCTGGTCCTGGAGCTCAACCTCCAGGGATCTTCCCAGCTTGAAGATTTTTCCCCCGATCTCTCTCTCGAGCCACTGCTCAACAGGTTTTGGCCTGGTCTCTCTGGCGATCACCGCCCTGGCGATTCCCAGCTCTCTCGCTTCCTCAGGGCGATTCCTCGCCTCTTCTTCCTCCAGACCAGCGTTCCCCTCCCCCAGCTCAGCATCCACCATCTCCACGTCTCTTCCGGCGGTCTCTTCTATTACTGTCGATCTGGCTTCACGCCCGGAGGCGGGGTGGTCGTCACGTAACTCACCGATCTCTTGTTTTTCAGGCTATTCTCATAGCACTTTTTCGCTTCTTTCTGATCGGATTTGATGGTGATCACCACCCCCTCCATAGACGGCAACTTCACCTTCATGTGCCGGGTCGACGGTATAGCGCTTATCCTGTTGAGCGTGGGTCTTCCCAACAGGATGTTGTATGCTGAAGGAGCGTTTACAACAAGGTATTTGATTTTCTCCGTTCTCGAACCCGCCTCATCTGTAAACGTAGTCCTCAATTCTATGTACCCCTGACCTCTACCTGGTCACCAGCGAAACCATACAAACACCCTCCATAGGGCCTCAGCTGGTCAAGGGGCAGCTCCAACTGCGTGAAAGTCGGCCAGAACATCACGTCTGCCGAGCTTCCTTGGTCCACCAGAACCCTGTGGACCTTTCTCCCTGCTGTGATCAGCGAGATTACTATGGGGTCATTGTCATGAGGCACAACGTCCCGAAGATCTTGCTTGGTGAACGTAATGTCCACATCCGACGAGTGGTCTTCAAACATATCCACCATCATCACAGACCTCGCGTACCTCTTCCTCTGTGATGCGGTGCATCCACCCCCTGAGAAACCCCCTGCAATGGTATGGATTTCCCCGTGCGTAGGCATCTCGTGCTACAGAGCCTCTCCACCTGTTGGTTGGGAGCTCGACGCGCCCCCCGACCTTCTATCCAGCAAATAGTCATTTAGGAACCCGCTCTTAACTAGATCGTCGAGCTGGTATCCTAAAGCCAAGCACGAATCCACGGTGTGGCCAAAGCCCTGGTGAAACTCACACCAGGCATCTGGCTTTGGTCCCAGCACCTTCTCGCCTACCTTCTCGGGCGCTTTCAACCTAGCTGATATGTTGGGAATGGCAATCAGGTCCGCCAATCCCATGACAAACTTGTGCTTAGGCGGGCGATTGTACTCCCGGCGTGCTGGTTGCGAGCGACCTTGGCCCCTACCCTTGTTCTTCCTTGGATCATAAGGATGGCGAGTCCTCTGATCCCTCCTGGCCGCCGCTGTCTCCAGAACCCTATGTGGCTGGATCCTGGTCTGGGCGCGTGGCCTGGTGGGAGCCACGCTTCCTCTTTTCTCGGCGACTTCACTCACGTCGGCGATGTGGGCCACCGCAAGTCGCCTAACCTCAGCAAACGTGGCGGGGTGAGCCCTGATCAATGCCTCGCAGAATAGTCCCGGCAGCACGCCCATCTTAAATGCATAGACCAGCATTTCCTCATCTTTGGCCGGCGATCTGACTATCTGCGCCCCAAAGCGATTCAAGTAGTCCTTGAGGGACTCTCCCTGATATTGCCTTATATCAAACAAATCATAAGACACTCTGGGCGGTGCCTTATTCACAATGTACTGCTCGACGAAAATCTTCGAGAACTGTTGGAAGTTGGTAATGTGACCGGTAGGCAGGCTCACAAACCATTCCAGCGTCGTTCCCTGGAGTGTGCTCACGAACATCTTGCAGTACACGGCGTCTGACCCTCCTGACAGCATCATCTGCGTATGGAACATGGTGAGATGAGCTTCAGGATCCTCCACGCCCGTGAAAACAGCCTTAACAGGTACCACACTCGCAGGAATAGGCGTGTCAGTAATCGCCTGAGCGAAAGGCATGGGGAAAACACGAGGCGGCGTTGACGGCGCGACCTCTTCAGCAATAGGACGCCCTTGTTGCTCCTGAAGAGCTTGACGCAGCTCTTCAGTCACTTTGCTAAGCTCATCATTCCTGGCCCGAGAGGCGGCCAGGTCCTCGTGCATTCTCGCCTGTTCTATGCGCGAGGCTTCCACAGTTGCCTGCAACGAGCGCATAATCTCTACCATCTGCGCCATGGTCATGGCGGCGGCGCCTTCAGCAGCAACGGGCGCAACTGGACTTGAACGGTTGCTTCTCATTTTTCTCATGAAAACTCAGCAAATCACAGAGAATAATGAACAACACTTCCTTCAGCGACGATCGACTCAGCGATCAATCGGTCAAAACTGCACAAAACTCCGCAAGAAAACTCAAGAACACAGCGAACCTCCACCGAAACCTGCAACTCCACCAGAAACCACCGCTTCTCCCACGACAAACCAAACGAGTCATAGAACTCAAATCTCGCCGAACAAATCTCGCGTAAACAGCAGAAAACTTCACTTCACCGAACCAAAACTCGAAATGAACGGTGGAAAACGCGAAAATACCGAACAAGATTCAGATGAACAGCGAGCAGTGGTTGCACCAGCACACAACCACGCAGAAAACTACGAAAACCTCCAAGAACTCACGCTGTGGATGGGAACAGGTTTTACACGGCCCCACGGTGGGCGCCTGATGATCCTGCCTGTTGACCAGAACGTTGGAACTTGCCTCGTCAAACTTGGATCGACGTGTGCACCGCTTCAACCTCCGTCCTTCGGCACGATCCACCTCAAGAACCTGCAAAAGAACAGAGCGGCGCCGCTGCGGCCGATCGCACTCCAACGCCCAAGTCAGTGACCGAACCACCAAATACTAAGAGTAGTAACACTCAAGAACTCTCAAGGAGTCGTGCAATGTTCTCTCTCACAGTATACTCTAGAACTCGCAAGCGTAAAGAAGACAAACTGAACGCGCGCGTACCTCAAAAGTTCGTTGGGGAACCCTTAAATACCTGGTCACTTTCTCTCTCCTGGCAGTTACAAACCTGGACACGTGGCTCGCATCAGTCGTACACGTGCCATCATCTGGAGCCTCCTTGACTTGGGCGCTGCTTCTGACTGCTCAGTGCATAGCTAACTTGGAGCGCGATCTCTACTGGCATTGGCGAGTTAGGGTGCCTTCGTACGCCTTCCCTGTGTTCTCGCCGGCCGCCTTCATAATCTGCACCACCTTCATCTTCGGCGATGTGCTTGCTCCGGCGATCTCTAATCATTTGGTCGCCTGAGTTTACATCTGGCGACTTCATCTTTAACCCGGTGACCGCCGGTTCTGGTATGCTGGAGATCGGAGCACGCCCACTTAGTAACTGGCGATTTCACGAGGCCCCCGACCTCCTTCCCTTCTGCCAAACCTGGCGTCCCGTCAACACGCCTATACTGTAGCTTGGTGCCACGTCATTACCTCCGACTACCAGGGCGGTACATAACCCAACTTAGGGATAATCCATCGTGTAAGTACTCCTTCTTGGAGTGCATCTGCGCAAGGGGTGACTTGCTGGGTGCCAACTCATGCGCCCCAACCTCTAGTCACTCGCCCTGGAGTGTATCTACCTTCCTCTCGTACCATGCACGTGGTTTTCCCCTGGGCGTGGCCCTCTCATGGGTCATATCTGTCCTAGGGTCTCCCAGCGGTGGCGTGGGTACTTCACGAGTCAGGTTACCCCTTACTGGTACTAGAACTCTGGCCTTGAAGTCACCTTTCTCTTTTCTTTATTACTATTCTGAGGTACTGAGGCCTGTTGCGGTGTTGCCCCCTTCCACGGTCTTTCCTACCCATTGGTATCGGGGGGCGACACCGTCGACGCCTTAACTTGGCGCCGCCTCGTCTTGGCGACGCCTCATCTTGGCGACGCCTCATCTAGGCGACGCCTAGACCTGGCGACGCCTCACCTTGGCGACGACCTCAGCGTTCAACCAGTTGACTTTCTTCCCTTGGTGATGGAAACCAAGTAGAGGATGCTCTAGGCCATGAAGCCCAAGCCCAACAAGGGGCCCAAGCTCATCAAGGGGTCCAAGCCCAACAAGGGGCCCAAGCCCAACGAATTACTAGGAGCATGGCAAGAGCTTTGGGACAAGAGTATAATAAAATGGCTCTTCTTATTTGTTTTGTAGAATAGGGGTGTGAATGTAATAAAAAGGTGTAAGTAGTAAGGGAGTCTAGGGGGGAGTGTAGATAAGAGCCTAGGGGGTGCTAAACCGAATTTCATTGCATTTGTGTGCCATTTAGCTTGCATTTTCAGCACCTCTAGGCTATAAATAAAGGTGCTTAGCTTGTACAATTCAGATTGGAATTTCATAGTATAGAGACTATACTCAATTTGGGAGAGAATTTGTGAGTTTTGAGTCTTCCTCTTCTTTGCCTTATCTTGTGAGCTATGGTGAGCTTCAAGTGGTGGCACTCCATCACTTATCTTGGTTCAAGGTTCTAAGTGGCGTGAATGGCTTCTTCCAATCCTCAAAATCCAGCAAGCATCTTCATATAAGTGTCTTCTTTCCTTTCTTCAATTTTCCATTCGGTAGTTTCATATCCTAATGTGTTTCCTTCATTTTCTACCGTTTACATTTTGTTTTCCAGCTTTGTTCTTTGTTTCTTTTTCGGTTCAGTAGCTAGTTTCTTAATTCTGTCCAGTTTTAATTCTTGTTCTTCTTTCCTTTTGTTTTGATTCAATTTGACAATACATGGACTTCAATATGAGTCTTGGTTGGTGCTTAGTTTTGGTGAGTTCTTGAATTTAGAACATTGATCCAATTCTAAAGTAAAGTGCCTTTCAAATCCAGCTCAAGTTGCTCCTAAGAATGTCAAGAATCATGTGTTCTTGTAGTTACATTCCCATCATGTGGTATCTAGAGTTGATCCTGCCTGTTGACCAGAACGCTGGAAACTGCCTCGTCAAAGGATCGACGTGTGCACCGCTTCTCACCTCCGTTCCTCTTCGAGATCCACCTCAAGAACCTACAAAGAAACAGAGCGGCGCCGCTGCGGCCGATCGCACTCCAACGCCCAAGTCAGTGACAGTTTCACCAAATACTAAGAGAACAAGAACCGTGCAAATCCTCTCTCACAGTCAGCTCTAACTTGCAAGCGTAAGGAGTATGAACTGAACGTGCGTACCTCAGAAAGTTTGTTGAGAACTCTTATATACCTGGCTGTTTTCTCTCTCCTGGCAGTTACAGACCTGGACACGTGGCTCGCATCCAGTAGTACACGTGCCATCACCTGGAGCCTCCTTGACTTGGCGCTGCTTCTACTCTCATTTTGGCTAAGTTACTTATGCATGGTACTGCCCAGTGCATAGCTAACTTGGGAGTGGGATCTCTACTGGAACTGGTGAGTTAGGGGCCTTCATACACCTTCCCTGTGGTCTCGCCGGCCGCCTTCATAATCTGCTTCTCCTTCATCTTTGGTGATGTGCTTGCTCTGGCGATCTCCAATGATCAGGTCGCCTGAATCTACATCTGGCGACTTCATCTTTAACCTGGTGATCGCCGATTCTGGTAAGTTGGAGATCGGAACACGCCAATATGACAACTGGCGACTACACGAGCCCCCCGACTTCCTTCCCTTCTGCCAACCTGGCGCCTTGCCAACACGCCTATACTGTAGCAGGATGCCACGTCATCACTCCCGACCACCAGGGCGGTACACAAGCCCCCCAGTCTTAAGCGAAGACTTGTCTAGCGAAAAGACTAAAAGAGCCTACGTTAACACCGATCTACGTGGCACTGACGCAGAATTCCAAGCGGTTGTACTTTTTGCTGCTCTGACGCTTCACCAAACCCCTCACTCATCGCTCGACACGTGGCTTCATCAACGGCTCTCTTTATTTGCCGTTTGCGCTTCCTAAACCCATTTCGAAAAAACTCTTAAACCCATTTTCACTTCACACTGTTCCATCACTTTCTTCGTGCTTGCAACGCTCTAACTTCCTTCTGCGAAAACTCTCAACGCTCTCTAACGCTCTAGATCACCATCTTCCTCCATCGTCTTCCTGATCATCGAAAGGTACCTACTTTCCTTCATCTGCTGGTTTTTCTTGCATTTTCACCGATTCGCATCATCCTGTAACTGCATGGTGCATACGCTGTGGGTTGTTTTTCCATTTATCCTTCTGCGTAACTTAGGGCTTCACCAATCGTCGCAACAAACCTGCATTCGTTCGTTTTCACCTTCCTTCTATGATCGAGTCAGCCTCTGTAACCCCCTGATCATTTTTCCTTTCTTCTTCCTTTGCAGCTGCTACCATGACTCGCACAAAGATTACCCTGAACCCTCCTCCTTCAGCACGAAAACTTCCTTCACAAGCACACGACCCATCACAAGTTCGTGGCGCTTCATCTTCGCAGGCTGAGAGGCCTGCGTCTTCCCAACCTGTCCTGGCCCAGGCGACTCCACCTATCCCTGGAGGAGCCCCCGTCCCTATGCCAGATTTCAAAACTTTGTATCCCTGGGCCAACTCGACCCTTCTGAGGGAGACATCCTTTGTGAATACTGCAGGAGCAGTTTTGTGGCTAACAAAGGGGGATGAAATCTATCAATCGTTTCACAAGGAGCACGACGAGAAGATGATGGTGCTGCCTTGCCCCGCCGATCTGCCTGTGTGTGCTGATGACAAAGTGAGCGCCGACGGGCCCTTCTGCTTCGTCTACACGACTTTATTCAAGAAGGTGAAGCTCAGGTTTCCTTTCACCCGATTCGAGAGGGAACTCCTAACCGAGCTCAACATTGCTGCCGCCCAGCTCCACCCCAACAGCTGGGCGTTTGTTCGAGCTTTTCAAGTAATGTGCGACCACCTGGGGTTGCCCGCGTCGGTGGACGTGTTCTTATTCCTTTTCGAAGCCAAGCACCCAGGAGACCGCCTGTGGGTCAGCTTGAACGCGATTGCTGGGAGGTCCATCTTTGCTATCTTCCAGCAATCTTACAAGGACTGGAAGGGGAAGTTCGTCCAAGTGCGTGCGAACGACAAGGACGCCTCCCTTCTCGATGGCTTCCCCTTGTACTGGGTGGACAAGGGGAAAAAAGAGTCCAAGAGCTGCTTCAGGAGGCCCAGAAGTCCTGACAGCATGGGAGCATTGGACAGAGACCTCTGTCTCTTCTGGAAGAAGGTGGCGGATGCCAATATAACTTTCCTCACCACCACCTTGATATGCTTCGAATTCTATGAAGATCAGCTAGAAATTCGAATAGGTTAGGACATTAAACTCTTGTTTTGATACTGCTTCTTGTTTAGCTGTTTCTGGGCGTCTTGTGCGTTATGCACAAGACTTTGGTTTTACCTTTCCTGCACATAACACCTGCTCTGCTGTTTGTTACCTTATGCACTTATTTTTTCCTTTGAGTTTAACCCATGCATTTCGTTCCATGCAGACAACATGTTGGGCAAAAGCATGCTTGCTGAACTGAAGGCGCTCGCTCGAAACCACGGGTTGGCGACAGGTTCTCAAACGGTGCCCAACTCGGTGGTGGAGACTGCCATTGTCCAAGGGCGATCACCACCCAAGGAACCCGCCCAACGCAAGAAAATGGTCCTCAAGCGACCTAAAAGGAAAGCTCCTCAGGTGATCCATGAGGAAGAGGAAGAAGATGATGAGGCCACTGAGGACGGTTTGGTCTCAAAGAGGAAGAGGGTGGCACCTTCCTCACCGCCTGCTCCACCCCCTCTTCCAACCTCAACACCTCCGTCGACGCCTGCGCCTCCTCCATCATCGCCACCCCGCAGGCTCCTGCCTCTCCAGTCCAAGCGGTCCCACTGGCCACTGCGCCACCTGCAGCTGAGGCCCAAGAGCCAAACTTCCTGGAGGACCCCCCAAGCGCTTCTACACCATATGTGTCAGCTGGAGGCCCCCCCCTTCAAACGCTTCAGCTGCAGAAGATGCTCCAATCGGGGATGAGGTTGCTCATACCTCTCCGATTCTGATCACCGAATCCCCGATTCCGTCGCCACGCCAGGAAGCAACTGCTGAAGAACTTGCTAAGGAAGGTGGCGGCGAGAACCCACAACAAGCCCACCTGGTGCCTCTCCAAGCAGCAAACCTCCCTTTGGAGGTCACAAGGATGTGGGAGCCTCTAACTGCCAAGCTGAAGACCATAGCAGAGGATATCCCGACGATCATAACCAGGGCTGTGGAGGGCTCAACCAGGAGGCTCCAAGGCGACCTCTTCAACCTCAAAACCGAAAACAGCACCATGAGGGTCGAGGTGGAGAAGTTGTCTTTCAGCCTGACGCTCGCAGAAATCGAACACTCCCGAGTGGAGGATGCAATGAATACCGAGCTCAGGCTGGCGCGCAAGGAGGCCACTGACCTTCGCCACAAAGTGCATCAACTTGCCTAAGAGAAGGTCGAGCTGGAGAGCAAGATTGTGCCTCTTCGCGCCAGGGCGGTCGACCTGGAAGCTCTCATGAAAGCTGACGCCGCTAAGGTGCAAAAACTGGAGCAGAGGTCGATCGACCGAGAGAAACTACTTGGGCAAGTGGAAAAGGCGAGGGAAGACGCCATGGCTGATCTCGTTGAGGCCAACAAAGAGAAAGGAAAGGTGGCTGCTGAGTTGGCCCAAGCACAATCGGAATCCAAGAAGGTTACTGAAGACCTTCTCCAGGCTCAAGAGACCAACGAACAACTTAAAAAACAGGTTGAAGAGCTGGAGCAACAGAATAAAGAGCTGAAAGAGCAAACTGAAGACCTCAAGAAGCGGATTGAGGAACTTCATGGGCAAATCGAAGAACTTAAGCTAAACTCTGCTCAGATTCTGGCTGCTGGATTCGAAGCTGCGCGGGAACAATTTGCTTGCCTATTCCCCAAACTGGATCTCAGCATGGTGTCGCTGAACAATGAAGTAGTAGATGGAAAAGTCGTTCCTGCTGAAGACTAATAAACTCTGCTTCATCTACTACTTTCGTGTTTCCCTTGTATTATTCTGTAATAAACTCGTGTATATGTGCCTTTAACAGATACTTATCTTAATGACAAAGTTTGGGTATTCCCTCTCCTGACTTCTTTAAGCGCTTTAACCTTCTTTGCATGTTTTAACTTTATCGGATTTAACTTGATGATTTTGCAAACACGACTTTTGACTTAACTGCTTCGAACCACTTCAAACTTAAGCAATAATCACTTTAACCAACTTGTACTCTTAAGGCAACTAACCTTATCGTAAGAATATCCCTCAAGCAACGAACTGTAACTCAGTTATTGGCTCAAAACACCGTCCCACTCGACCTGCCTTATCAAACAGGTCTTTTAACCTTCTCGCCGCTGTTTGAACTCATCCCGATCGCCAAGAACTCTTGGTAATATCAGCTTCTTTCTGGCCTCATGCTTTGGCAATTGTTTCTTTATCTAGGGGTAGAAGCGCCTTTTGGGATCCTTCTTTACCTCCCTGAACTTCAGAACAAAGACCGGTTAACTAGGCGTTCTCTTCGAACCTACCTTAGCCACCTTCCAAACTTCTTCCACCCTCTGCACCATACCTGAGCTCGTTCGAGACGAGACGGATTTTATCTTGCCTAAGCTCGCATGTAAGCGAGAAGGTCTTTAACTCGCCTGAACTCGCTCATCGGCGAGAAGGACTTTATCTGGTGCCTCAACTTGCTCAGGGTGTACATCTCCTCCCCCCTGGATGCACTGAGGACCTTTTCTCTTTCTCGCCTGCGCTCGCTCGACGGCGAGGAGGTCTTTATCTTGCCTCTACATTGCCCCAGGGGTTACATCTTCTCGCCCCCAGAAACACGAAGGACTTTTACTGGCGCCTCTACATTGCCCCAGGGGTTACATCTTCTCGCCCCCAGAAACACGGAGGACTTTTTGCTGGTGCCTCTACATTGCCCCAGGGGTTACATCTTCTCGCCCCCAGAAACACGGAGGACTTTTTCTCTTTCTCGCCTGCACTCGCTCGACGGCGAGGAGGTCTTTAACTTGCCTCTACATTGCCCCAGGGGTTACATCTTCTCGCCCCCAGAAACACGGAGGGCTTTTTCTCTTTCTCGCCTGCACTCGCTCAACGGCGAGGAGGTCTTTAACTTGCCTCAAAACGCGCGAGGGCGTTGAGGTCTTTTATCTGGTGCCTCCGATCGCCGAAAGACGATGAAGACTTTAAAACTTTAACTGATGCCTCCAATCGCCGAAAAACGATGAGGACTTAAAAACTTTAACTGATGCCTCCAATCGCTGAAAAACGATGAGGACTTAAAAACTTTAACTGATGCCTCCAATCGCCGAAAAACGATGAGGACTTAAAAACTTTTTAGAAAGCACGCGGTATATCTTTACTTGCCTTAAATCACGTACAAGTGACAAGGTCTTTCTTCAAAACATTTGGAAAATATCACACATGCAATCTGAAAACGCCTTTATACTTCGAA
This sequence comes from Phaseolus vulgaris, assembly GCF_000499845.2. Taxonomy (NCBI): domain Eukaryota; kingdom Viridiplantae; phylum Streptophyta; class Magnoliopsida; order Fabales; family Fabaceae; genus Phaseolus; species Phaseolus vulgaris. The sequence goes on from NC_023750.2 coordinate 20,702,186, forward strand.
AACTCTTCTTTTATTGGGTGGCCTCGTTAAAAACCCTCCTTAGGGAAAAAAGAGTGCCCCCTTCAACTGTTTCATCAGAGACATTGTAATATAACTTTGTGTTTGTCTTTACTTACAAAGCTCTTAGCTATAGTACAACTTCAGGTGCGTGGCGTTCCAGGTGCGAGGAATCGCCCCTCCTTCCAGCGTCTCTAAGCGGTAGGCGCCGTTCCCGAGCGCCTCGGTTATTCTGAACGGTCCAGTCCACTTGGGTGACAGTTTATTCTCCATCTCGTACTGGTGGGCCTTCCTCATCACCAAGTCGCCTTCTCTAAACTGCCTTGGCATCACCTTCGAGTTGTATCTTCGTTCAATCCTTCTCTTCACAGCTTCAGCCTTCAACCTCGCCTCTTCCCTGACCTCATCCAGCAGATCCAGGTTCAGCCTTCTCTCTTCATTCGAGTCTTCCTCTACAAAGTTCTGGAATCTCGGCGAGCTCTCCTGGATCTCTACTGGAATCATGGCATCACACCCATAGACCAAGCTGAACGGGGTCTCATGGGTTCCTGACTGCTCGGTGGTGTGGTACGCCCAGACTATACGGGGTACCTCCTCAGCCCAACTTCCCTTGGCTTTCTCAAGCCTTCTCTTCAAACCTCTCAACAACACCCGATTAGCTGACTCCACCTGGCCATTTGTCTGAGGGTGCTCGACGGGTGCAAACACTTGTTGAATTCCCACCCCTTCACAAAGCTTCTTCAACAGGTGGCTTGCAAACTGCGTCCCATTATCCGACACCAGGCGTTTAGGCACTCCAAACCGGCACACGATGTTCTTCCACACGAAACCTTCGATCTTGTGTGCGGTGATCTGGGCCACTGGTTCTGCTTCAATCCACTTGGTGAAATACTCAATCGCCACCACCAAGTACTTCATCTGCCTGATCGCCAGCGGGAAAGGTCCCAGGATGTCGATTCCCCAAGTATGAAACGGCCAAGGGCTATAGATCGACTTCAGCTCCTCGGGAGGTGCCTTGTGCCAATCGGCGTGCTGTTGGCATTGTTTGCAACACTGGGCATACTTCTTGCAATCTTCTCTCATTGATGGCCAGTAGTAGCCTGCACAGAGAGTTCTCGCGGCCAGAGCTCGACCCCCAACGTGGCTTCCGCATATACCCTCGTGGAGCTCTGCCATGATCCTCGTGCACTTCTCGCCGTGTATGCATTCCAAGAGTGGGTGAGTGAACCCAAACCTGTACAGATCGCCATTAATCAATGTGTACTTGCTGGAATTTTTCTTTACCTTCCTAGCTTCTGTCGGATCCAGTGGGAGGAGGCCATCTGCCAGGCACCGCTTGTACTGTGTTATCCAAGTGTCTGGCTCATGGGAGGCGCAGACCTGCATCACATTCACCTTTTCTCCTCGACATGCTCTAATTCTCGGCGATCTCAGAGTTTCTTGCGTCAAGGACTTATGGCTTCTCGCTGCTTTCTCCGTCGACTTGCTTATCTGAAGGACCAGGTGATCTGCTACAAATGCCCTTGGCGTCTTCAGAGTTTCTTGAATCACCGTCCTCTGCCTACCCCCCTTGCCTGAGCTGGCGAGCTTAGCAAGCAAGTCAGCTCGGGCATTCTGCTCTCTGGGCACATGTACTACTTCAAAGGAGGCAAAGGAACTCTTCAATTCCTGCACATACGCCAAGTAAGCCGCCATTTGTGGATCTTTAGCCTGGAACTCGCCTGTTACTTGCCCCGTGACCAGCAGCGAGTCACTCTTAGCCATTAGCACCCTAGCTCCCATTTCCTTGGCCAGCAAAATTCCGGCGATCAGCGCCTCATACTCTGCTTGATTGTTACTGGCTTTGAAGGCAAATCTCAACGATTGTTCGATCAGCACGCCGTTGGGTCCCTCCAATATGACTCCAGCACCGCTGCCCTGCTGGTTCGACGATCCATCCACTGAAAGTACCCAACGGAAATCGTCCCCTTCAACCCGCGTCGCCTCTGATGAGAGCTCAACCACGAAATCTGCAAAGATTTGCCCCTTGATCGGGCCTCGGGGCTCATATTTAATATCAAACTCTGACAACTCTACAGCCCACTTCACCATCCTTCCCGCAACGTCAGGTTTCTTCAAGACCTTCTGGATGGGCAGATCGGTCATCACCAGTATGGTGAAACTATGGAAGTAGTGGCGCAACCTCCTCGCCGAAAATACCACGGCCAGGGCAGCCTTCTCCAGGGCCTGATATCTCGTTTCTGGGCCCTGCAACACCTTGCTCACAAAATAAATAGGCTTCTGAGCCTGATCTTGATCCTGGGCGAGCACCGCACTCACCGCCCTCTCAGTTACAGCAAAATACAACCTGAGAGGGATTCCCATCAGCGGTTTGCACAGAACCGGCGGGCTCGCCAGATACTCCTTCAGCTTGACGAAAGCTTCCTCGCACTCTTTCGTCCAAACAAACTTATTGTTACGCCGCAGACATTGAAAATAGGGATGCCCCTTTTCTCCGCTAGCTGACACAAAGCGAGATAGGGCTGCCATCCGACCTGTTAGCTGCTGGACTTCTTTCACCGTAGCTGGGCTCCTCATCGCCAAGATGGCGGCGCACTTGTCTGGGTTGGCTTCTATTCCTCTTTCAGTCAAGAGGAAACCCAAAAACTTTCCAGCCTCCACGCCGAAAATGCATTTCTCCGGATTCAGCTTCAATCTGAACTTGGCGATCGTCGTGAACAACTCTTCCAAGTCTGCAACGTGCTTGCTTTTTTCCGGCGAGGTCACGACCATGTCATCGACGTACGCTTGCACGTTCCTTCCCAGCATTGGTGCAAGTACTTGATCCATCAGCCTCTGGTACGTGGCCCCCGCGTTCTTCAGCCCAAACGGCATCACCTTATAGCAATAGCACGATCTCTCCGTCATGAAGGCTGTCTTCTCTTCATCCATGGGATGCATCTTGATCTGATTATATCCTGAGAAGGCATCCAGGAAACTCAGCAACTTGCACCCTGCAGCACTATCGACCAGGGCGTCAATGCTTGGTAAAGGATACGAGTCCTTTGGGCAAGCCTTGTTCAGATCGGTGAAATCGACGCACATGCGCCATGCAAACGCGTCCAGATGCCGCTCAATCACCTTGGCGATCTGGTCCTGGAGCTCGACCTCCAGAGATCTTCCCAGCTTGAAGATTTTTCCTTCGATCTCCTTTTCGAGCCACTGCTCGACAGGTTTAGGCCTGGATTCTCTGGCGATCACCGCCCTGGCGATTCCCTGCTCCCTTGCTTCCTCAGGGCGATTCCGCGCCTCTTCCTCCTCCAGGCCAGCATTCCTCTCCCCTAGCTCAGCGTCTACCATCTCTACATCTCTTCCGGCGGCCTCATCTGTTACCGTCGATCTGGGCTTCACACCGGGAGGTGGGGTGGTTGTTACATAACTCACTGATCTTTTGTTTTTCAGGCTATTCTCATAGCACCTTTTCGCTTCTTTCTGATCAGACTTGATCGTGATCACCACCCCTTCCATGGACGACAACTTTACCTTCATGTGCCGAGTCGACGGAATGGCGCCTATCCTGTTAAGTGTGGGCCTTCCCAACAGGATGTTATATGCTGAAGGGGCGTTTACGATGAGGTACTTGATTTTCTCCGTCCTCGACCCAGCCTCATCTGTAAACGTGGTTCTCAGCTCAATGTACCCTCTGACCTCCACCTGGTCACCAGCGAACCCATATAGGCACCCTCCATAGGGCCTTAGCTGGTCGAGGGGCAACTCCAGCTGCGTGAAAGTCGGCCAGAACATCACGTCTGCCGAGCTTCCTTGGTCCACCAGAACTCTGTGGACCTTCCTTCACGCTGTGACCAACGAAATAACTATGGGATCGTTGTCATGAGGCACAACGTCCCGAAGATCCTGCTTGGTGAACGTAATGTCCACTTCCGGCGAGTGATCTTCAAACATATCCACTGTCATCACCGATCGCGCGTACTTCTTCCTTTGCGATGCGGTGCATCCACCACCTGAGAAACCCCCTGCAATGGTGTGGATCTCCCCGTGGATAGGCATCTCGTGTTGCTGGGCTTCTCCACCTGCTGGCTGGGAACTCGACGCTCCCCCCGTCCTCCTGTGCAACAGATAGTCATTTAGGAATCCACTCTTGACCAGATCGTCGAGCTGATATCCCAAGGACAGACACGAGTCCAAAGTGTGGCCAAAGCATTGGTGGAACTCACACCAGGCATCCGGCTTTGACCCCAGCACCTTGTCGCCCACCTTCTCAGGCGCTTTCAACCTAGCAGATATGTTAGGAATGGCGATCAGATCCGCCAATCCCATGACAAACTTGTGCTTAGGCGGGCGATTGTATTCCCGGCGTGCTGGTTGCTGGCGTGCTTGGCTTCTTCCCTTGTTTCTCCTATCGTAAGGATGGCGAGTCCTCTGGTCCTTTCTGGCCGCCGCCGCTGTTTCCAGCACCCTCTGCGGCTGGATTCTGGTCTGAGCGCGTGGCCTGGCGGGAGCCAGGCTTCCTCTCTTCTCGGCGACTTCATTCTCATCGGCGATGTGAGCCACCGCAAGTCGGCTGACTTCAGCAAACGTCGCGGGGTGAGCCCTGATCAAGGCCTCGCAGAATGGTCCTGGCTGCACGCCCTTCTTGAAGGCATAGACCAGCATTTCTTCATCCTTGGCCGGCGATCTGACCATCTGCGCTCCAAAGCGATTCAGGTAATCTCTGAGGGACTCTCCCTGGTACTGCCTTATATCGAACAGATCATAAGACACCCTGGGCGGTGCCTTATTCACGATGTACTGCTCAACAAAGATCTTCGAGAACTGTTGAAAATTGGTTATGTGGCCGTTAGGCAGGCTCACAAACCACTCCATCGTCGTTCCCTGGAGCGTACTCACGAACATCTTGCAGTAGACGGCGTCTGACCCTCCCGACAGCATCATCTGCGTATGGAACGTGGTCAGATGAGCCTCTGGATCCTCCACGCCTGTAAAGACAGCCTTAACCGGAACCACGCTCGTGGGAATAGGCGTGTCAGTAATCGCCTGAACAAAAGGCATTGGGAAAACACGAGGTGGCGTCGACGGCGCCACCTCTTCAGCAGAAGAACGTCCTTGCTGCTCCCGAAGAGCTTGACGCAGCTCCTCAGTCACCTTGCTAAGCTCTTCGTTCCTGGCGCGAGAGGCGACGAGGTCCTCATGTATTCTCGCCTGCTCTACGCGTGAGGCTTCCACAGTTGCCTGCAACGAACGCATCATCTCTGCCATCTGCGCCATGGTCATGGAGGAGGAAGAGGCAAGGAATCGCCTTGAGGAAGCGAGAGAACTGGGAATCGCCAGGGCGGTGACTGCCAGAGAAACCAGACCAAAACCCGTCGAGCAGTGGCTCGAGAGAGAAATCGGGGGAAAGATCTTCAAGCTGGGAAGATCCTTGGAGGTTGAGCTCCAGGACCAGATCGCCAAGGTGATTGAGCGGCATCTGGACGCGTTTGCATTGTCCGCTTCGGACATGCCCGGGATCGATCCCGACTTCTTGTGCCATCATCTGGCGATGGATAACATGGTGAGACCAGTGCGACAAAGAAGAAGAAAGTTCAACGAGGAGAGGAGGCATGCGATCAGGGACGAAACACAGAAACTCCTCGCTGCAGGCCACATCAGGGAAGTCCAGTACCCTGAATGGCTGGCAAATGTCGTGCTGGTGAAGAAGAGTAACGGGAAATGGCGCATGTGCGTCGATTTCACTGACCTGAACAAGGCTTGCCCAAAGGATTCATATCCTTTACCAAGCATGGACGCCCTGGTCGACAGTGCTGCAGGGTGTAAGTTGTTGAGCTTCCTGGATGCCTTCTCGGGGTATAATCAGATCAAGATGCATCCCATGGATGAAGAGAAGACAGCCTTCATGACGGAGAGATCGTGCTACTGCTACAAGGTGATGCCGTTTGGGCTGAAGAACGCGGGGGCCACGTACCAGAGGCTGATGGATCGAGTACTTGCACCGATGCTGGGAAGGAACGTGTAAGCGTATGTCGATGACATGGTCGTGACCTCGCCGGAAAAGAGCAAGCACGTTGTAGACTTGGAGGAATTGTTCACGACGATCACCAAGTTCAGACTGAAGCTGAATCCAGAGAAATGCATTTTCGGCGTGGAGGCTGGAAAGTTTTTGGATTTCCTCTTGACTGAAAGAGGCATAGAGGCCAACCTTGATAAGTGTGCCGCCATCTTGGCGATGAGAAGCCCAGCTACGGTGAAGGATGTTCAACAGCTAACAGGTCGGATGGCAGCCCTGTCTCGCTTCGTGTCAGCTAGCGGAGAAAAGGGGCATCCCTATTTTCAGTGTTTGAGGCGCAATAACAAGTTTGCTTGGACGAAGGAGTGCGAGGAAGCCTTCGTCAAGCTGAAGGAGTATCTAGCGATCCCGCCAGTTTTGTGTAAACCGCTGGTGGGAACCCCTCTCAGGTTGTATTTTGCTGTAACGGAGAGGGCGGTGAGTGCGGTGCTCGCCCAGGATCAAGATCAGGCTCAGAAGCCTATTTATTTTGTTAGTAAGGTGTTGCAGGGCCCCGAAACGAGATATCAGGCCCTGGAAAAGGCTGCGCTGGCTGTGGTATTTTCGGCGAGGAGGTTGCGCCACTATTTCCATAGCTTCACCATACTGGTGATGACTGACCTGCCCATCCAGAAGGTCTTGAAGAAGCCTGACGTTGCGGGGAGGATGGTGAAGTGGGCAGTAGAATTGTCAGAGTTTGATATTAAATATGAGCCCCGAGGCCCGATCAAGGGGCAAATCTTTGCGGATTTCGTGGTCGAGCTCTCATCGGAGGCGACACGAGTTGAAGGGGACGACTTCCGTTGGGTGCTTTCGGTGGATGGATCGTCGAACCAGCAGGGTAGCGGTGCTGGAGTCATTTTGGAAGGACCCAACGGCGTGCTGATCGGACAATCTTTGAAATTTGCCTTCAAAGCCAGTAACAATCAAGCAGAATATGAGGCGCTGATCGCCGGGATTTTGTTGGCCAAAGAGATGGGAGCGAGGGTGCTGATGGCTAAGAGTGACTCGCTGCTAGTCACGGGGCAAGTAACAGGCGAGTTCCAGGCTAAAGATCCACAAATGGCGGCTTACTTGGAGTATGTGCAGGAATTGAAAAGTTCCTTTGCCTCCTTCGAAGTAGTGCACGTGCCCAGAGAACAGAATGCCCGAGCTGACTTGCTAGCTAAGCTTGCCAGTTCAGGCAAGGGGGTTAGACAGAGGACGGTGATTCAAGAAACTCTGAAGACGCCGAGAGAATTTGTGGCAGATTACCTGGTTCTTCAGATAAGCAAGTCGACAGAGAAGGCAGCGAGAAGTCATAAGTCCCTGACGCAAGAAACTTTGAGATCGCCGAGAATTAGAGCATGTCGAGGAGAGAGGGTAAACATGACGCAGGTCTGCGCTATCCATGAGCCAGACACCTGGATAACACAGTACAAGCGGTGCCTGGCAGATGGCCTCCTCCCACTGGATCCGACAGAGGCTAGGAAGGTAAAGAAAAATTCTAGCAAGTACACGTTGATTGATGGCGATCTGTACAGGTTTGGGTTCACTCACCCACTCCTGGAATGCGTACATGGCGAGAAGTGCACGAGAATCATGGCAGAGCTCCATGAAGGGATATGTGGAAGCCACGTCAGGGGTCGAGCTCTGGCTGCAAGGACCCTCCGAGCAGGCTACTACTGGCCAACAATGAGAGAAGATTGCAAGAGGTATGCGCAGTGTTGCAAGCAATGCCCACAGCACGCCGATTGGCGCAGGGCGCCTCCTGAGGAGTTGAAGTCGATTTACAGCCCTTGGCCGTTTCATACTTGGGGAATCGACATTCTGGGACCATTCCCGCTGGCGATCAGGCAGATGAAGTACTTGGTGGTGGCGATTGAGTATTTCACCAAGTGGATCGAAGCAGAACCAGTGGCTCAGATCACCGCACACAAGATCGAAGGTTTCGTGTGGAAGAACATTGTGTGCCGGTTTGGTGTGCCTAAGCACCTGGTGTCGGACAACGGGACTCAGTTTGCAAGCCACCTGTTGAAGAAGCTTTGAGAAGGGGGTGGGAATTCAACAAGTGTTTGCATCCGTCGAGCACCCTCAGACAAATGGCCAGGTGGAGTCAGCTAATCGGGTGTTGCTGAGAGGTTTGAAGAGAAGGCTAGAGAAAGCCAAAGGAAGCTGGGCTGAGGAGGTACCCCGTATAGTCTGGGCGTACCACACCACCGAGCAGTCAGGAACCCATGAGACCCCGTTCAACTTGGTCTATGGGTGTGATGCCATGATTCCAGTAGAGATCCAGGAGAGCTCGCCGAGATTCCAGAACTTCGTAGAGGAAGACTCGAATGAAGAGAGAAGGCTGAACCTGGATCTACTGGATGAGGTCAGGGAAGAGGCGAGATTGAAGGCTGAAGCGGTGAAGAGAAGGATTGAACGAAGATATAACTCGAAGGTGATGCCAAGACAGTTTAGAGAAGGCGACCTGGTGATGAGGAAAGCCCACCAGTACGAGATGGAGAATAAACTGTCGCCCAAGTGGACTGGACCGTTCAGAATAACCGAGGCGCTCGGGAACGGTGCCTACCGCTTAGAGACATTGGAAAGAGGGGCGATTCCTCGCACTTGGAACGCCACGCACCTGAAGTTGTATTACAGTTGAGAACTTTGTAAGCAAAGATAAACACGAAGTTACTTTACAATGTCTCTGTTAAAACAGTTTGCAGGGGGCACTCTTTTTTCCCTAAGGAGGGTTTTTGATGAGGCCACCCAATAAAAGAAGAGTTTTGAAAGTACAAGTTGTTTTAGATTGCGTGCCTGTTGTTTTCAGAAAGTTTTGTAGAAAGACCTTGTCACTTATATGTGACTTAAGGCAAGTTAAAGATGTATTGCATGCTTTCTAAAAAAGTTTTAAGTCCTCATCGTTTTTCGGTGATCAGAGGCATCAGTTAAAGTTTAAGTCCTCATCGTCTTTCGGCGGTCGGAGGCACCAGTTAAAAGACCTCAACGCCCTCGCGCGTTCTGAGGCAAGATAAAGACCTCCTCGCCGTCGAGCGAGGGCAGGCGAGGAAGAGTGAAAAGTCCTCAGTGTTTCTGGGGGCGAGGAGATGTAACCCCTGGGGCAATGTAGAGGCACCAGTGAAAGGTCCTCAGTGTTTCTGGGGGCGAGAAGATGTAACCCCTGGGGCAATGTAGAGGCACCAGTGAAAAGTCCTCAGTGTTTCTGGGGGCGAGAAGATGTAACCCCCGGGGCAATGTAGAAGCAAGTAAAAGACCTTCTCGCCTATGAGCGAGTTCAGGCGAGTTAAAGACCTTCTCGCCTATGAGCGAGTTCAGGCAAGATAAAATCCTTCTCGTCTCAAACAGGTTCAGGTGTGGTGTTAAGGGTGGAAGAAGTCTTGAGGGTGGCTAAGGTAGGTTCGAAGAGAACACCTAGTCACCCGGTCTTTTGTTCTGAAGTTCAGGAAGGTAGAAAAGGATCTGAAAGGCGCCTCTACCCCCAGATAAAGGAACAATGGCCAAGGCATGAAGCAGATCGGGTGAAGCAATGTTTTAAGCCAGTAGTTGAGTTAAAGCTCGTTGCTTGAAGAGTAATTTTACGCTAAGGTTAATTGCCTTAAGATTACGAGTTGTTAAAGTGATTGTTGTTTGGAGTTGAAGTGGTTCGAAACAGTTAAGTATAAGATCGTGCCTACGAATTCTCTAAGTCTTTTCTTTGAAGTAAATCACGCAAGGGAAGTTAAAAGCAGACAAAGAAGTTACAGGAAGAAATGCCAAGGTAATTTCATTAAGTAAATACCAGTTCGGGCACATATACAGAAAGAGGGAAAAAGTTTATTACAAGTTACATACAAAGAAAAAGCATAAAGGTGGTGGATGAGGGGAAATTGATTAGTCTTCAGCGGGAACCACTTTTCCATCCACCAGCTCATTGTTAAGGGACACCATGCTGAGATCCAGATTGGGGAACAAGCAAGGGAATTGTTCCCGTGTAGCTTCGAATTCAGCAGCCAGAATTTGGGCAAAACTCAGATTAAGTTCTTCAATCTGCTTCTTGAGTTCTTCAGTCTGTTCCTTCAGCCCTTGATTCTGCTGCTCCAGCTCTTCGACTTGCCTCTTGAGTTTTTTGTTGATTTCTTGAGCCTGGAGAAGGTCTTCAGCAACCTTTTTGGATTCTGCTTACACTTGGCCCAATTCAGCAGTGATCTTCCCCTTCTCTTTGTTGGCCTCGGCAAGCTCAGCCATGGCGTCGTCCCTCGCCTTTTCCACCTTTCCCAGGAAGATCTCCCGATCAGCGGACCTCTGCTCCAGTTTCTTCACCTTGGTGGTGTCAGTTTTTATTAGGGCCTCTAAGTCAGCCACCTTAACGCGATAAGGCACAATCTTGCTTTCCAGCTCAATCTTCTCTTGAGCCAGAAGCTGCACCTTGTGGCGAAGATCGGTGGCCTCCTTGCGCGCCAACCGGAGCTCGGTGCTCATCGCATCTTCTACTCGGGAGTGTTCAATCTCCGCGAGTGTCAGATTGAAGGACAACTTCTCCACCTCAACCCTCATGGTGCTTTTTTCAGTTCTAAGGTTGAAGAGGTCATCCTGGAGCTTCCTGGTGGAGCTCTCCGCAGCTCTAGTTATGATGGTGGGAATGTCTTCTGCCATCGTCTTCAGCTTGGCAGATAAAGGCTCCCACTTCCTCGTGACCTCAAGAGGGAGGTTTGCTGCTTGTAGAGGCGCCGGGTGGGCCTGTTGTTGGTTTTCGTCGCCACCTTCTTTAGTTGGTTCTTCAGTAGGCGCTCCTGGGCGTGGTGGCGACGTCGGGGATTCGGTAATCAGAATTGGAGAGGTATGGGCAACCTCATCCCCGATTGGAGCAACGTCTGCGGCTGAGGCATTTGAAGGAGGACCCCCTCCAGCTGATACATACGGCGTGGAGGCGCTCGGGGGGTCCTCCATGAAGTTTGGCTCGGGGGCCTCAACCGCAGGAGGCGCAGTTGCTAGTGGAATGGCTTGGACTGGTGAAGCAGGAGCTTGTGGAGGTGGCGATGATGGAGGAGGAGCGGGCGTAGATGGTGGCGTTGATGTGGGAAGAGGGGGTGGTGCAGGTGGTGAAGAAGGTGCCACCCTCTTCCTCTTCGTGACAAGGCCATCTTCAGTGGCCTCGTCGTCCTCCTCTTCCTCCTCGTGGATCACCTGGGGGGCTTTCCTTTTGGGTCTCTTGAGGACCAGTTTCTTGCGTTGGGCGGCGGTTTGGACATCGGAGGGAGCTGCGCCCTTGGGTGGCGATCTGCCTTGGGCAGCGGCGATCTCCACCACGGAATTTGGCACTGTTTGAGAGCCCGTTGCCAATCCGTGGGTTCGGGCGAGCGCCCTCAATTCAGCGAGCTTGCCCTTGCCCAGCATGTTGTCTGCATAGAGCGAAAATGCATGGGTTAGCACAGGAAGAAAATAAATGCATAAGACAGTATGCAACGAAGCAGACAAACAGTGCAGAAAAATAAGACCAAAGTCTTGCACATAACGCACAAGACGCCCAGAAACAGTTAACAAAAGCAGTATCAAAATAAGAGCTTAAATGTTCTAACCTATTCGAATTTCGAGCTGGTCCTCGAAGAACTCGAAGCATATGAGCGTGGTGGTGAGGAAGGTGATGTTGACGTCCGCCACACTCTTCCAAAAGAAACAGAGATCTCTGTCCAAGGCGCCCATGCTATCAGGACTTCTGGGTCTCCTGAAGCAGCTCTTGGACTCTTTGCTCCCCTTGTTTACCCAGTACAAGGGGAAGCCGTCGAGTAGGGAGGCGTCCTTGTCGTTGGGGCGCACTTGGACGAACTTTCCCTTCCAGTCTTTATAGGATTGCTGGAAGATGGAGAGGATCGACCTCCCAACGATCCCATTCAAGCTTACCCACAGGCGGTCTCCTGGGTGCTTGGCTTCAAAAAGGAACAAGAATACATCCACCGATGCTGGCAACCCCAGATGGTCGCACATCACTTGGAACGCTCGCACAAACGCCCAGCTGTTGGGATGGAGCTGGGCGGCGGCGATGTTGAGCTCGGTGAGGAGCTCCCTCTCAAAACGAGTAAAGGGCCCGTCATTGCTCGCCTTGTCGTCGGCGCAAACTGGCAGCTCGGGGGGCAAGGCAGCACTGTCATCTTCTCGTCGTGCTCCTTGTGGAATGTTTGGTGAGGCTCATCCCCCTTAGTCAACCGCAAAACTGCCCCAGCAGTGTTCACAGAAGATGTTTCCCTCAAGAGGGTCGAGTTGGCCCAGGGATACAGGGTTTTGAAGTCTGGTGGGGGAACGGAGGCTCCTCCGGTGGCAGGCGGAGCAGCCTGGGCCAGGTTGGGGCGGGAAGGTGCAGGCCTCTCAGCCTGGGAAGACGAAGCACCGCGTTCTCGCGGTGGGTTGAGTGCTTGAGAAGAGGGGTTTCGTGTTGAAGGTGGAGGATTTGGGGTGATCTTTGAGCGAGTCATTGTCGAAGCTGCAAAGGAAGAAGAAAAGGAAAAATGATCAGGGTTCACAGAGGCTGACTCGATCATGAAGGAAGGGTGAAAAACGAACGAACGTATGTTCGTTGTGAATGTTGACGGAGCCCTAAGTTACGAAGAAGGAGAAATAGCAAAAACAGCCCACAACGTATGCACCAGACAGTTACAGGATGATGCGAATCGGTTAAAATGCAGTAAAAACCAGCAGAAGAAGGAAAGGAAGTACCTTTTTATGATCAGGAAGGCGATGAAGAATATTGGTGATTCGGGAAGTTGAAGAACGTCGAGAGCTTTTTTGCAGAAGAAGGTTGGAGCGTTCGAGAATACGAAGAAAAGTGATGGAACAGTGGAGCGAAAATGGGTTTAAGGGTTTTTCGAAATGGGTTTGGGAAGCGCAAACGTTAACTGAAGGTAACCGTTGATGAAGCCACGTGTCGTGCGATGGGTGAGGGGTTTGGTGGCGCGTCAGAGAAGCGGAAAGTACAACCGCTTGAAATTCTGCGCCAGGGCCACGTAGATCGGTATTGGCGTGACTCTTTTAGTCTTTTCGCTGGACAAGTCTTCGCTTAAGACTGGGGGGCTTGTGTGCCGCCCTGGTAGTCGGAAGTGATGACGTGGCACCAAGCTACAGTGTAGGCGTGTTGACAAGGCGCCAGATTCGCAGAAGGGAAGGAAGTCGGGGGGCTCGTGTAGTCGCCAGTTATTAAGTTGGCGTGCTCCGATCTTCCAGCATACCAGGCGATCGCCCAGTTGAAGATGAAGTCGCCAGATGTAAACTCAGGCGACCAAGTGATTGGAGATCGCCAGAACAAGCACATCGCCGGAGATGAAGGTGGTGCAGATTATGAAGGCGGCCGACGAGACCACAGGGAAGGTGTACAAGAGCACCCTAACTCGCCAATTCCAGTAGAGATTGCGCTCCCAAGTTAGCTATGCACTGGGCAGTACCATGCATAAATAACTTAGCCAAAAAGAGAGTCAGAAGCAGCGCCCAAGTCAAGGAGGCACCAGATGATGGCACGTGTACGACTGGATGTGAGCCACGTGTCCAGGTCTGTAACTGCCAGGAGAGAGAAAGTGACCAGGTATATAAGAGTTCTCAACGAACTTTCTGAGGTACGCACGTTCAGATTATACTCTTTACGCTTGCGAGTTCTAGAGCTTGCTGTGAGAGAGAATATTGCACGGTTCCTTGAGATTTCTTGAGTGTTCTTGCTCTTAGTATTTGGTGGTTTGGTCACTGACTTGGGCGTTGGAGTGCAATCGGCTGCAGCGGCGCCGCTCTGTTCTTTTGCAGGTTCTTGAGGTGGATCTTGAAGAAGGACGGAGGTTTGAAGCGGTGCACACGTCGATCCTTTGACGAGGCAGGTTCCAGCGTTCTGGTCAACAGGCAGGATCACTTGTTATATGTCTTTTAATTTTGTAATCATGTCAAGTTTTGTCTTAGTCATGTTATTCCATAATTGTCATTACTTCTAGTAGTACTTTTATTGCTTTAATTGTTTCTTGCTTTGGTTTACTTTCTGTTTTTTGAGTTTATTGCTTGATCCTTTGTGCATTTTCATTTTTAGATTTGAGTTCATGCTTGTATTTTCATTCTATACAAGTTCCTTTACACAATTTCCATTATGTCTTTGCTAGTTCATCATACTGTTTTTCATTCCTAAATAGGCACCTCTGTTTTCTTACAAACGTGCTACTGTTTTCAATTTACTGCAATTAATTGGCTCATAGGAAATTTGTGAAAATTTGGATTTACATACTTCAAAGTGTTAAAAAAGCATAGAAAAAAGAATCACTCAAAAATTCCAAGTACACAAAAAATGATAAATAAAATACGAAAAGTGTACTGCCGAAAAGAATACGGTAATTGGGCAGCAATTTTGAAAAAATTATTTCTCTCAATTGGCTTACTGTTTTTACCTCATTCCAGCGCCATTTTTGAGTTAAGACATTGAAGTTTCTGTGGTTAATTTTTCACATTCCAGTTCGCTTTCAATCGGTACAGTTAAATCTGTAAACATAGCACAGTTTGCTTTAAAAAAAAATAAAAAAATTTCCAGTAGCTGTTTTCTGTTTTCTTTAATCTACTCTAGCACTTTTCTTTAGGACTCTTTTTGTGTGCCTTCTTTATTCATTGAGTTCCTTATTTTTCTTGATTGTCTTTCATTCATATTCTTTCTAGTTTGTCATACATTACTCTCTGTTTTTGGTTTAGCTTTTATTGTTTACACCTTTTTCTTGCTTGTCTTTTTGTTCTTCTTAAAAGTTGTGTGGAGACTTGTTCTTAAGTAAGTTGGTTTGCTGTAACATATTTCACTTGAAGCTACTCCATTTCACAAGCAAGGCTTGGTTGAGGACAGAATATTTTCTTGGAGTGGTTTGAGTGCTTTCTTGGGCTTTTTCCAGCAACCTATATCTCACTGTTTTTAATTGTTTAACAAGTTTCTTTCACTGTTTTGTTTTCTGTTTTTGTGTATTTTCTGCTCATGGCTCATTTCTCTAGTGGAGAGTCCTCCAAACCGTGCTCACCACAAAAGGCAGCCCTTTATGAGGACTTAAAGAATGCCAAGCAATCCAATGCTCACTATCTTGAGGTGATAAGGAAGATGGAAGCACGGCTCCAAAGTTTGGAGTTAAACCGAGAGGAAATGCACCAAAACCGTGAGCAAAGAACTCCTCCTCCTAGTTGGCATTCTTCAAGGCACTCCCATGGTTATTATGAAGACAATCCAAGGCCAAGACATCATCACCATGAAGAGAGGCGCCAACATGTGGCTGGCCCTTGTTCTCCAAATGTAAAACTTCCTAGTTTTAGTGGTGATAGTGATCCCAATGTATACTTAGGATGGGAGGCTAAGGTGGACCAAATTTTTGATGTAAATGGGGTTAGGGATGAGCATAGGGTTAAGTTAGCTTCTTTAGAATTTTTGGACTATGCCATGCAATGGTGGCATCAATACCTCATGGACATTGACCTACACAAGAGGCCGCCCGTGGTCTCTTGGAACGATTTGAAAGCATGTTTACGCGCTAGATTCGTACCCCCACACTTTAGGAAAGACCTTATGTTGAAACTCCAACGGTTTCATCAAGGCGCGCTAAGTATGGATGATTACTTTAAACAACTAGACACGCTTTTAATTCGAGTTAATATGGATGAGAGTGAGGAGGCTAAGATAGCTAGGTTTGTGAGTGGACTTCGAAGGGATATTCAAGACGTGGTAGAGTTACAAGAATATTCTTCTTTGGAAAATGTGGTGCACCTTCCTAGCAAAATTGAAAATCAACTTGCAAGGAAAAATGCTTTCAAAAATTCTTCTAAAGATAACTACTACCACTCTTCTTGGAAAAATAAAAACTCTTTTTCAAACATCCCTTCTAAGGACTCTACTTTCAAACCTAGAGAGTCTAAGCCTTCCACTTCCAATGCTAGGCCTAAATCACCACAAAAATCGTCTAGTAAGAAGTGTTTTAAATGTTTAAGCTATGGACATATTACTTCTAATTGCCCTACTAAACGAACTATGTATATGCATGATGGGGTAGATAGTAGTGAGCATGGGTCCGAATCTTCTAGACATTCCTCACCTTCTAGATCCCCAAGTGAGAGTGAAAGTGAAAGCCCACATGAGGGTGACCTATTAGTAATAAGACGCATGCTTGGACAAGTGTTAAAACCTTTTGATGAAACTCAAAGAGAAAATATTTTTCATTCAAGGTGTCTTATTAATGATAGAGTTTGCTCTTTGATTGTGGATGGGGGGAGTTGAGCAAATGTGGCAAGCACAAGAGTGGTAGACAAACTTGGATTGCCTACCATCTCTCATGCCAAGCCCTACAAGTTACAATGGTTGAGTGAGGTGGGTGAGATAGTGGTGAACAAACAAGTCCTCATTACATTTTCCATTGGCAAATATAAAGATGAGGTCTTGTGTGATGTTGTTCCAATGGAAGCTACTCATATCCTTTTAGGTAGGCCATGGTAATTTGATAGAAAAAATTTTCATGATGGCTTTACCAACAAAATTTCTTTTAACTTCCATGGACACAAAGTCATTCTCAAGTCTCTCTCTCCAAAGGAGGTACATGAGGACCAAGTCAAAATGAGAGAAAAGAGAGAGAAAGAAAAAGAAATTAAAAATTCCAAGAGAAGCCTTCTCATATCTTCCCAACAAGTTCAAAAGGTAATAGTTACTCACAAGCCTATTTTTTTAGCTATTCCTAGACCTATTGAATATGAGTCGGCTAAGGATAGTCCCACATGTTTGGACCATTTGGTAAAGGAATATGAAGATGTGTTTCAAGATCCTCCTAAAGACTTACCACCTCTAAGAGGGATTGAACACCAAATAGACTTCATGCCCGGGGTTTCTTTACCAAATCGCCCTGCATATAGGACCAATCCCCAAGAGACCAAAGAAATTCAAAGACAAGTTGAGGAATTATTAGCTAAGGGGTGGGTTCAAGATAGCATGAGCCCATGTGCTATGCCTGTCATACTTGTCCCTAAAAAGGATGGGACATGGAGGATGTGTACGGATTGTCGCGCTATAAATAACATCACCATCAAATATAGGCATCACATTCCTAGGTTAGATGACTTGTTGGATGAATTATATGGGTCTAAAATATTTTCCAAAATTGATCTTAAGAGTGGTTACAATCAAATTCGAATTAAACATGGTGATGAATGGAAAACCGCTTTTAAGACCAAATTTGGTTTATATGAGTGGTTGGTCATGCCTTTTGGCTTGACTAATGCTCCTAGTACCTTCATGCGACTCATGCATCATGTTTTAAGAGCATTCATTGGCAAGTTTGTTGTGGTTTACTTTGATGATATTCTTATATATAGCTTGTCCTTAGAAGATCATGAGTCACATGTTACACAAGTTCTAGAAACCCTTAGGAAGGAGAAGTTGTATGCTAACCATGCTAAATGTTTCTTTGCATTAGATCATATAGACTTCCTAGGGTTTGTGGTTAGTCATAAAGGGGTGCATGTAGATCAAACAAAAGTTGCAGCAATTCAACATTGGCCTACACCCACCAATGTCAATGAAGTACGAAGCTTTCATGGCCTTGCTAGTTTTTATAGGCGGTTTGTGAAAGACTTTAGTACAATTGCCGCACCTTTAAATGCCATAGTAAAGAAGGATGTGGTTTTTAAGTGGGGACAAGAGCAAGAAAACGCTTTTCAAACTTTGAAGGCTAAATTAACTAAAGCCCCCATTCTAGCCCTTCCTAACTTTGCTAAGACATTTGAAATAGAGTGTGATGCCTCTAATATAGGCATTGGGGCCGTCCTCCTTCAAGAAGGACACCCCATCGCTTATTTTAGTGAGAAACTCAAAGGGAGTCATCTCAATTACTCCACTTATGATAAAGAACTTTATGCTCTTGTTAGAGCTTTGCAAAATTGGCAACATTATCTTTTTCCAAAGGAATTTGTGATTCATAGTGATCATGAGTCCCTTAAATATTTGAAAAGCCAAAGCAAGCTTAATAAGAGACATGCTAAGTGGGTGGAGTTTATTGAGCAATTTCCTTATGTGATCAAACATAAACAAGGTAAAATTAATGTAGTGGTCGATGCTCTTTCACGAAGATATACCTTGTTAAATGTTTTAAATGTTCAATATTTAGGTTTTGATCGCATAAAGGAACTTTATCATGATGACTTAGATTTCTCTCTAATCTATCAAGAGTGTTCCAAGGGAGGTCACAAAGACTTTTTCTTACATAATGGTTTTCTTTTCAAAGGAAAAAGACTTTGTGTTCCCCAAGGATCCATTAGACAATCTCTTGTTAGAGAGGCTCATGAGGGTGGGCTTATGGGACATTTTGGGGTAGCTAAGACCTTAGAAACATTGCATGAACATTTCTTTTGGCCTCACATGCACAAATCCGTACATACCTTCTGTGATAGATGTATAGCATGTAGGAAGGCTAAATCTAAGGTCCAACCCCATGGTTTATATACCCCTCTTCCTATCCCTACAATGCCTTGGGTTGATATTTCTATGGATTTTATCTTAGGACTACCCAAGACATCGAAGGGTAAGGATTCCATCTTTGTGGTAGTGGACCGTTTTTCTAAAATGGCTCATTTTATTCCATGCCACAAAGTGGATGATGCATGCCATATTGCAAATCTCTTCTTCAAGGAAGTTGTTCGTTTGCATGGACTTCCTAGAAGTATAGTATCTGATAGGGATTCTAAGTTCTTAAGTCACTTTTGGCGGACCTTATGGGGGAAACTTGGCACCAAACTTCTGTTTTCTACTACCTGCCACCCCCAAACTGATGGTCAAACCGAAGTGGTTAATAGAACTTTGGGTCAATTATTAAGATGCTTTATTTCCGGGAATCCAAGGGCTTGGGAGGATTTACTACCTCATGTTGAATTTGCCTATAATAGAGTAGTGAATTCCACCACTAACCATTCTCCTTTTGAGGTTGTTTATGGGTTTAATCCCCTCACACCTCTAGATCTTCTTCCCATTCCTGTCCTTGATGAGGTTCTATGCAAAGACGGTTTTGAAAAGGCATCTTTTGTTAAAGATTTGCATAACCGCATCAAGTTACAAATTGAGAAGAAAGTTGGTAAGTATGCTGACACTGCCAACGAAAGGCGAAAGGCATTAATCTTTAAGCCCGGTGATTGGGTTTGGCTTCATTTGAGAAAGGATAGATTTCCTTCTCTAAGGAAGTCCAAACTTATGCCTCGTGGTGATGGCCCTTTCCAAGTCATCAAGAGGATTAATGATTGATCCTGCCGGCAACTTGAACGTGGGTGAATCGCTTCGTAACACTTTCCGCCCTGTCTTCGCGACTGCGTCTCCTGAAGAATCACCTTCTGAACTCTCTCTCTCTCAGATGGCTTCAAGATGTGACCTGCAAAATACACAGACGGCGCCTCTAGCGGCCGTTTGCACTCCGACGATCAAGTTAGTTCAACAGAACCACCAGAAACTGGAAACTTAGTAAAATGTGTGTGTGTAAAACTTGCACTATGTTTTTCGTCTATCTCCCTCCCTCACTCTCCCTCTGATTCTGCCTTTTATCTCTCTTTTCCTTCTTCTGGGCACAACAGAATTCTGTTATGCTTTTCTGGCATGTGTCAGAACCCTGTCATGCTTTTCAGAGAAAGTGTACCTTCAGAATCAGCAATGGGGAGCGTGAGAGTCTGCGCATGTCTGCGCTTGGCTGCGCCTGTCTGTACCTTTAGCGGTACGGAGTGCTCTTTTGTCTGGACCGCACCCCTCTCAGATGGTGACACGTGGGGGCCTGCAACTCACATCTAACCACACACGTGTCACTTACTGGAAGGGCTCTAGCGCCTCTCTTTGTCTGCCCAAGCTACGCCCTTGCGGAGTAACTTAGGATGCTTCCCTTATCTGGGTAAATTGCATACTCTTAGGAGTGGGCGTCGGGTGTGGCTGGTCTAGGCACACTCACCGAACGTTACTCTCTGTGTAGACGACTTACCCTTCTGGATGACACGCACGTAATGGGTTGAGGGAATCACCAATCACCGACTGGCTTACTAGTTCCCTCAGGCCACTCTCGTGCATGATTGCTTGAGGTGTGCTCATGCGAGGTCCATGCGTAACGCTCTCGCTGGGAACCTCAGTCCCAGTTTAACTGCGTGTAATACGAGACCCCGATGACAATACACCCGATGACTGATCAGTGTTTATTCGCTACTCGCGCTCTGCCTCCAGGCGCGAGTCTGGGAACTGGTCTACTGGTGGTAACTTGGCTACTGACCACCGATCACCGTTCTGGGTGATCTATCCGCCGACCTCTCTGCCGCCTGATCTGTCGGTGGTAACTTGGTTACTGACCACCGATCACCTCTCTTGGCGATCGTCCCCCTACCTCTCTTCCACTTAGTCCACGTGTCACCCTGCGAGTGGTCCACGTGGTTCTCTGGTGCTGACGTCATCGACTACCGATGACCGATCGGATCAATGATAATGCCTATGAGTTAGATATGCCCTCTACTTATCTTGGTAGTAATTCTTTCAATGTTACTGATCTCACTTCTTTTGCTGCAGGTTTCCCAAATTCGTTGACGAATTCTCTCCAACCCGGGGAGTATGATGGAAACCAAGTAGAGGATGCTCTAGGCCATGAAGCCCAAGCCCAACAAGGGGCCCAAGCCCAACAAGGGGCCCAAGCCCAACGAATTACTAGGAGCATGGCAAGAGCTTTGGGACAAGAGTATAATAAAATGGCTCTTCTTATTTGTTTTGTAGAATAGGGGTGTGAATGTAATAAAAAGGTGTAACTAGTAAGGGAGTCTAGGGGGGAGTGTAGATAGGAGCCTAGGGTGTGCCAAACCGAATTTCATTGCATTTGTGTGCCATTTAGCTTGCATTTTCAGCACCTCTAGGCTATAAATAAAGGTGCTTAGCTTGTACAATTCAGATTGGAATTTTATAGTAGAGAGACTATACTCAATTTGGGAGAGAATTTGTGAGTTTTGAGTCTTCCTCTTCTTTGCCTTATCTTGTGAGCTATGGTGAGCTTCAAGTGGTGGCACTCCATCACTTATCTTGGTTCAAGGTTCCAAGTGGCGTGAATGGCTTCTTCCAATCCTCAAAATCCAGCAAGCATCTTCATATAAGTGTCTTCTTTCCTTTCTTCAATTTTCCATTCGGTAGTTTCATTTCCTAATGTGTTTCCTTCATTTTCTACCGTTTACATTTTGTTTTCCAGCTTTGTTCTTTGTTTCTTTTTCGGTTCAGTAGCTAGTTTCTTAATTCTGTCCAGTTTTAATTCTTGTTCTTCTTTCCTTTTGTTTTGATTCAATTTGACAATACATGGACTTCAATATGAGTCTTGGTTGGTGCTTAGTTTTGGTGAGTTCTTGAATTTAGAACATTGATCCAATTCTAAAGTAAAGTGCCTTTCAAATCCAGCTCAAGTTGTTCCTAAGAATGTCAAGAATCATGTGTTCTTGTAGTTACATTCACATCACTTGGGCCCCCTTGAGGGGTCCTAACATACGTTGACTTTGACTTTGACTTTGACTTTGGTCAACGCCCGGGGACGGGATTGTACACAAGCCCCCGGTCTTGAGCTGACACTTGTTTCAGCAAAAAGACTAAGGCCTCGCCTTACCATCCACATGGCATTCCTGCTGACGTGAAATTCCCTTGATCATTTTGACGTGACGCTCACTGAGCGTCTGACGTGACATTCTCTGCGCTGAGGATGTGACACTTTAAGCTATGCTTTAATCTCTTGACACGTGGCTCAATCGCACGGCCATCACTTAGCGCCTCTCGCGCTCCTCAAGTTAACGTTATATCTTTCAAAAACGCGCGCTTCAAAACACTGTTTCATTCACTCTTCGCATTCCCTCTACTGTTCATCTTCCCAAACTTTCTCTGCATCCTCCGCTCTCTCTTTCATGCTTCCAACATTCATCCAATCAGATATTCAAAAGGTATGATTTTTCTCCTTCAATGGCTCTCCCTTTAACTTTCGTATTGATATAACTGCCTGGGCCTGTTTATTTTCCTTGCATTTCTTGTGTTCTTCCCCTTTCCTCTGCTTTCTCTTCGTTCTTCCCCCTTTTCTGGATATCTCGCGTGGGTAGGAGTCCTCTTAGGGTTTCGTCCCATTTGCTTCTTCGAACTTGCTAAGCCTTTGCCTTTTCCTTCGTTCTTCAGATTTTCATCAACTATGTCACGTACGGAAACGACGACCAATCCTCCCCCCAAAGTCAACTATAAGGCTTGTTCCGGCCGGTTGACCTCGGACGTCTTTATGCGCAACCTTGCCCGTCAGCTAGGGACACCGTCCCTCTGGCTACCTGTGGATACCTGTAAAGAAGGACAAAAGGGCGCCCTAGCGGCCGTTTGCACTCCGACGCTCAAGTCAGCTAGCAAGAAACACCAAAAACTCTACACCTCCATATCGGAGCACCGTGAATGGCACTCTGAAGGTGGTCAAAAGAAACTGTGTATCATGTATCTTTTCTCCCTCTGGAAAACAACCTCTCTCTAGTCCCTTGCGCCTAGCCTCAAGACTCGAGCAAGCAACTAGAGTGTACTCTGGGAAAGGAATTATATGACAAGCAACTAGGCCTGCTGACAGTGAGATACAGTAGTGATCCTATGAGTCCTCTGTATTTGGTTTCATCAACAAAAATTCCAGCTTCATCATGATCCAACTGACAACTTGTTGAGAAGGGTGTGCTAATTGGTTTACACTTGTCCATTTCAAATTTCTTCAGCAGATCCTTGCAATACTTAACTTGACTTAAGAAAATGCCATCCTTGAGTTGTTTGACCTGCAAGCCTAGAAAATAGTTCAACTCACCCATCATTGATGTACCGTCCCGTATCCGGGCGTTGACTAAGTCAAAGTCAAAGTCAACGGCTGGAGAGTCAAAGTCAACGGCTGGAGAGTCAAAGTCGACGCAAGGCGTCGCCTAGGTGGAGGGACGCCAAGGGGAAGCGTCGCCAAGGCAAGGCGTCGCCTAGGTCAAGGCGTCGCCCAGCCGGGGCGTCGCCAGATCAAACAGTGCTAAAGCAAGGCAACCACGGTGTGGTTCCCCGATACCCATGGGTAGGAAAGACCGTGGAGGGAGCGACGCCGTGGGAAGACCTCAGGTCCTGATAACCCGGGGCAGTGATAAAGAGAAGGAAAAGGTGGCTTCAAGGCCATAGTAATAGTACCAGTGTAGGGCAGCCTGACTAGTGAAGTGCTCCTCCCGCCTCAGAGACGCCTGTGGGGCAGATACGACTCAAGAGGAAAGTCACGCCCAGGGCAACCGGGTGCAGAGTACAAAAGGAAGGCAGATACGCTCTCAAAGTAAGTGGCTAGATACTTGGGGGCATGAGTTGGCACCCAAAAAGTCACCCCTAACGCAGTAGCACTCCCAAGCAGGAGGACTCACGCGAAGAAATGTCCCCCCAGATGGGCAGAAACGCCCCCAGATGGGGTCACGGCGTCGTGAGGCCCTCCACGTGTACAACAGTCTTGTCAGAATGGAAACACCCTTTAGTCAGGTGCCAGGTAATTAAAAGTCATTCAATATAGTTTCCCTTTCGAGCATTCAGGTACTATAATGGCTCCCAAGCGTTTCAACGTCTTAAATGCGCTACGTTTTCTAATTAAACGCTTTAATGAGTGCGTTACGTTTGTGATTAAAAGCGCTTTAAGGCGCTTTAAATGCTTGGGTAGTTTAAATAGCACGGAGAATGTTGGAAAAAGGGTTGGAACTTTCGGCAAATTTACCAGAGAACTCTCTAGTTGCTTGCTCGTGCTTGAAGGTTACGTACAAGTGACTGGGGAATATTTTTGCCTGAAGGAGACAACACACACATATATACACAGTTCTTTTTACCACCTTAAGAGTGCCATACGCGGTGCTCAGAGACGTAGGTGGACAGTTTTGGTGTTTCTTGCTGGTTGACTTGAGCGTCGGAGTGCAAACGGCCGCTAGGGCGCCTCTTTGTCCTCTTTTTTGCAGGAATTCGCAGGCAACCAGTGGGAAGGAGTCCCTAGCTGACGATTGAGGTCGCGCACGAAGACGTCCTGGTCAACCGGACGGAACATTTGGCGCCCACCGTGGGGCCGATATAAAACATCAGTCCCATCACAAGTTCGAGAAAGTTTACCAAGTTACAGTAACGTTGAAGGAGGTTGGAGTGACAATGGCCCCCACCAGACGACGCACAGCACGCGCAGCCCCAGCAGAACTATCCATGCAGCAGGTCCTGGAAATAATTGCAGCAGGACATGGCGGATTCGAAAATGGAGCAGGAACGCATGCAGGCAGACCTTGACGCCTCGCATGAGCGGAACGAAGAGCTCCACCGTGTGAATGAGGAGTTGCGCCAGGGCCTGAGAAACGATCGGAGGCGGCCTGGACAGGACGAGATGGAGAACCATTCCCCACCAAGGGAGTTTTCCACTCCTTTCTCGCAGGAGATCCTAGACGCAGCGATCCCGAACACGTTCGCGGGACCCAAGGTGATTTTCACCGGGATGGAGGACCCAGAGACGCACCTTGCTGCGTTTCACACACAGATGGTCCTGATAGGCGGTTCTGATGCTGCCAAGTGCAAGCTCTTCATGAGCAACCTGACCGAGATGGCTATGGATTGGTTCATTAGCCTCCCAGAGGGTCATATCACATCTTTCCGCCAATTGTCGCGATTATTCAGAGAACAGTACTTAGCCAACAAGGCCCCGTCGCCGGTCTCCTACGATCTGTTTGATGTGAAGCAGTATCAGGGGGAGACCCTGAAGGAGTATATCAATCGCTTCGGGGCCCAGGTCGTGAAGGTTGGTACAACAGAGGAGCCTATGATCGTGTACACATTTGTGAAAGGCGTATGCCCCGATCCCTTTGGAGAATCCATTATCCGCAACCGCCCTAGGACTTTCGCTGAACTACGGCGTAGGGCGGTAGAGCATATTGCTTCTGAAGGGGAGGTATGTGTGAAGCGCACCAGCGCCGTGCCCTCACGCCCGAGGGGACCGGCGCGAGCTCAACCCGTCAGGGTCAATGAGACCACGACGGGGAGAAAGAAGCCAGAGGATAGACGCCCCTACGAGGCTAGAAAGCCCCAGCCCCGGGGTCCAGCAGGAGGCGAACGCCCCGCCAGAGAAAGAGCGAGACCGGCGAGGTACAACTTCGTGGTTGAGTTGAAGGATTTAATCGCCATGCCTAACATAGCTGAGAGGCTGAGGCGACCGGCGAAGACTGACAAGGTGTTAGGGCCCCGTAAAGACTCTTGGTGTGAATTCCACGAGGCTTTCGGGCACCACATCGATAATTGCCTGTCGTTGGGCTACCAGCTAGATGAGCTGGTGAGGACTGGGTTCTTGAAGGACTATGTCGCAGATCCCACAACGATCGCCACCTTGCCGCCGCCGGCAGATGAACCAGCACACGAGATGCCTGTGCTTGGCGAGGTCCACACCATTGCTGGAGGTTTTTCCGGCGGAGGACCCACTGCCTCCCAGCGGAAGAAATACGCGAGGGGGGTGAATTCAGTCGAAGAGAGGCTCTCGGGGGAGCCATGGGAGTCAGATATTGTGTTCACAAGAAGAAACCTCCGAGATGTGGTACCCCACGACAACGACCCCGTTGTCATCTCAGTCGTCACAGCCGGAAAGAAGGTGCACAGAGTGCTAGTAGACCAAGGAAGTTCGGCAGATGTCATGTTTTTGTCGACCTTTAATAAGTTACGGCTGTCCCCCGATCTGTTGAGTCCCTATACAGGGTGCTTGTATGGGTTCGGGGATAACCAGGTAGAAGTCCGGGGGTACCTGGAGTTGCGGACCACGTTCACAGACGGAGAGGCCTCCCGTACCGAGAGCATTCGTTACCTCGTCGTGAACGCTAATTATGCCTACAATATTTTGCTGGGCAGACCGGCGTTAAACCGTCTGAGCGCGGTGTCCTCCACCCGTCACATGAAGATGAAGCTGCCGGACCTCAGTGGCCAGGTGATAGTCATCAGGTCAGACCAGGAGGAGGCGAGGAAATGCTATGAAAACAGCCTGAAAACGAAGAGAGGCGTATTCATGGTGTATGAACGTCCGCCGAGCGCGGACGCGACGATGATTGAGGCGACGCCCGCTGGGCTGACGCCTGAAGAGGCCATAGCGGAGAGGGCGATGCCCGAAGCGGAGAGGGCGATGCCCGAAGCAGATGTGCCAATGGAGGAAGGCCCTGACGACGCGGCGCCCGTAGAAGAGGCGGCGCCCGTCAAAGATGATAGCAGGGAGTAGCTTGCGGCTAACGCCGTAGAAAGGGAGATTGGCGGCAAGACTTTCAAGTTAGGAAGTTCGCTAAGCCCAGAAGAACAGGAAGGGATGGCAGAAGTGATTTCACGCCACCTGGGTGCCTTCGCATGGTCCGCCTCGGATATGCCAGGCATCGACCCCGATTTCCTGTGTCACCACCTCAGCATGGACGCCACGGTCCGCCCCGTGCGTCAGAGAAGGAGAAAGTTCAATGAGGAACGACAACAGGTGGTGAAAGACGAAACGCAGAAGCTGCTGAGTGCTGGCCACATCAGGGAGATTCAGTACCCTGAGTGGCTCGCCAACGTCGTCTTGGTGAAAAAGGCGAACGGAAAGTGGAGGATGTGTGTTGACTTCACGGACCTGAACAAGGCATGCCCAAAGGACTCGTATCCGCTGCCCAGCATCGACACCTTAGTAGATAGTGCGTCCAGCAGCAAGGTGCTAAGTTTCCTGGACGCCTTTTCAGGGTACAACCAAATCAAGATGCACCCAAGAGACGAGAGCAAGACTGCATTCATGACTAAGACATGCAGTTACTGCTATAAGGTGATGCCCTTCGGGCTGAAAAATGCGGGCGCCACGTACCAGAGGCTAATGGACAAGGTCCTGGCGCCAATGCTTGGGAGGAATGTGTACGCCTATGTAGACGACATGGTGGTGGCGTCGCAGAATAGGGTGCAGCACATGGCAGACCTGGAGGAGTTGTTCAACACAATATCCAAGTACCGCCTCAAGTTGAACCCCGAGAAGTGTGTTTTCGGGGTAGAGGCCGGTAAGTTCTTGGGTTTTTTGCTCACCGAGAGGGGGATAGAGGCGAACCCCGAAAAATGTGCGGCTATTATCGCCATGCGGAGCCCGACGTCGGTGAAGGAGGTGCAACAGCTGACAGGGCGGATGGCGACGCTCTCAAGGTTTGTTTCCGCCGGAGGAGAGAAGGGGCACCCGTACTTCCAGTGCCTCAAGAGAAACAGTCGCTTCGCATGGACTGATGAATGCGACGCGGCTTTCATTAAGCTGAAGGAGTACCTGGCGACGCCGCCGGTCCTCTGCAAGCCGGTAACGGGCGTGCCCCTCCGTTTGTATTTTACTGTAACGGAGCGGGCCATCAGTTCTGTGTTGGTCCAAGAGCAGGACCAGAGTCAGAAGCCCATCTACTTCGTAAGCAAGGCCTTACAGGGGGCTGAGACGAGGTACCAAGCACTAGAGAAGGCGGCGCTGGCGGTAGTGTTCTCTGCTAGGAGGCTCCGTCATTACTTCCACAGCTTTACGGTGGTGGTGATGACCAATCTCCCTATCCAGAAAGTGCTGTAGAAACCTGATGTGGCAGGAAGAATGGTACGCTGGACAGTGGAACTGTCAGAATTCGACATCCAGTACGAGCCTAGAGGATCCATCAAAGGGCAGGTGTACGCAGATTTTGTAGCAGAACTTTCGCCCGGAGGTGAGCAAGAGATGGAAGCGAGTTCGCAGTGGCTGCTCTCGGTGGATGGCTCTTCAAACCAACAAGGGAGCGGTGCGGGAATAGTCTTGGAGGGACCCGACGGCATACTGATCGAGCAGGCCTTGCGTTTCGCCTTCAAGGCAAGTAACAATCAGGCAGAATACGAAGCCCTGATAGCGGGAATGCTCTTGGCCAAGGAGATGGGCGCACAGAACCTCCTGGTGAAGAGCGACTCTCAGTTGATTACGGGGCAGGTGTCAGGTCGGTTCCAGGCGAAGGACCCACAGATGGCGGCGTATCTGAAATACGTCCAGTTATTGAAGGGGGCGTTCAACGCTCTTGAGCTGATACATGTCCCGAGGGAGCAGAATGCCAGAGCTGACCTGCTCGCAAAGCTGGCCAGCTCAGGCAAGGGGGGTAGACAGAGGACAGTGATCCAGGAGACTCTCAAAGCTCCGCGTCGATTCGTGGAAGACAACAGGGTGGATGTCCTCCAGATTTATACATCAAGGGGAAGGCCGAGGAGTCATTCCTCTTTGACCCAAGATACGCAGAGGGCGCCCCACATCAGCATGTACGCGGGTGTGCCTGAGGAAGAGCAGATGCAGGTATGTGTTTTGTCCAAGGGAGACACCTGGATGACGCCTTATAAACAATACCTGGCGGATGGGGCTCTTCCAGTGGACCCTAAAGAGGGTAAAAAAGTCAAAAGAAATGCCGCAAGATATACTTTGGTGGATGGGGTGCTGTTCAGGCACGGTTTCACTCACCCTATCCTAACATGCGTCAGTGGCGATGAGTGCACCAGGATAATGGCGGAGCTACACGAAGGCATCTGCGGAAGCCACGTAGGGGGAAGATCCTTAGCCTCCAAGGTAATACGCGCAGGTTTCTTCTGGCCAACAGTGAAAGAGGACTGCGCACGGCACGCCCAACGGTGTAGGCAATGCCAAAAGCACGCCGACTGGCACAAGGCGCCGCCAGAAGAGTTGCGGTCCATATACAGCCCGTGGCCTTTCCATACATGGGGAATTGACATCCTGGGCCCTTTCCCACTGGCAATCAGGCAGATGAAGTATCTGATCGTCGCCATCGAATACTTCACTAAGTGGATAGAGGCGGAGCCCGTGGCACAGATCACTGCGCATAAGGTACAGCATTTCGTGTGGAGAAACATTGTGTGTCGCTTTGGCGTACCTAGGCGCCTGATATCTGACAACGGGACCCAGTTTGGCAGTCAGCAGTTGAGAAATCTGTGTGCTGAAGTAGGAATCAAACAAGTGTTCGCATCGGTTGAACACCCCCAGACCAATGGACAGGTAGAGTCGGCAAACAGAGTTCTCCTGAGGGGGTTAAAAAGAAGGTTAGAGAAAGCCAAAGGGGCGTGGGCGGAAGAGGTGCCAAGGGTGGTATGGGCATATCACACCACGCCCCAATCCTCTACTATGGAGACGCCCTTCAGTTTGGTATACGGGTCGGACGCGATGATTCCAGTAGAAATACATGAAAGCTCACCACGTTTTCAAAACTTTGTGGTGGAGGAGTCCAATGAAGAGAGGCGAGTAAACCTGGATCTGCTAGACAAGGCCAGGGAAGAAGCTAGAATAAAAGTTGAAGCGATGAAGAGACGAGTAGAGCGGCAATATAGCTCTAAGATAAAGCCGCGACAGTTTCAGGTTGGCGACCTAGTGATGAGGAAAGCTCACCCATACGAGCTGGAAAACAAGCTGTCTCCCAAATGGACCGGACCCTTCAGAGTTACTGAGGCTAAGGGCAACGGTTCGTACAACCTGGAAACGTTAGATGGAGGTCCTATCCCGCGCAGTTGGAATGCAGTCAACTTAAAATTTTATTTCAGTTGACTTATGTAAGCAGTATGTAACAATTTAGTTGAAGGGGACGCTCTTTTTCCCTCTCGGGGGTTTTTTAATGAGGTCACCCTAATAAAAGGAAAAACCAGTTGAGAAAAAGAAGTTCCTTGGTTTTCAGCCTTTATCTTTCCTTGTTTGAAGTAATGTGATGCGCCGCCTAGGCCATGACGTCGCCAAGAAAGAAGGCGTCGCCTAGGTCATGGCGTCGCCCAGAAAGAAGGCGCCACCTAGATAGGGGCGTCGCCCCTGAGCAAGCGTCGCCCAAATGAAGGCATGCACCGTTGGAAGAACAGGACGAAAGGAAAGCGCGCAGTACATGAAGCATATGCAAAGTAAAGTGGCATTGCAAAAAATCGAGTATGATATTGAAAAGTTGTTGTTACAAGCAATGTTCAATACAATGGGAGTAGTACAAACGGAGCAAACGCTACAAATCATGCAAAAACGCTAACAAGCCATTCCTCAGTGGTCATCAGAGTCATCACTAGAGGAAGGCGAAGCCCCTTTTCCAGCCCGCAGAGCTCGAGTAAGTCGTGCCCTCTTTTCTTGGTTTATTCTAGAACCTGCACCAGGGGAAAAGACGTGTTAGAGATACCATGAGGCAAAACATGCACGTACAAAAAACAACAAAGGCCGGAGTTACCAAGGCAGTGGTTCTTACATATGTACTTCTCAAGAGTCCCAACGTTGAACTCCAGGCTGATCACCGTGGCAGAGTCAAAACCTCCCGCCTCAGCAAGAATCCGGCAAGCTATTTGATCACTTGGAGCCATCTTCTTGAGGGGTTTGGCTTTGAAGGCCTTTTCCTCTCTCACCCATTACAGCAGAAACCCATCCAGAGCGTCGGGAACAAGGTCAGTGCGACAGATCTTGAAGAACCGGCCTTTCCACCCGGTGAACGAGCTTTGGAAGGGTGTGAAGAGAACTCTCCCGGGTACATTACTGAGAGTTACCCAGAGGTTGTGTCTCTGCCTCTTCACCTCAAAGAAGTGAAGAAAGAGGTCAACCGAGGGTGCACAACCCAGAAACCCGAAGAGAATGTCGAAGGCTTTGACAAAGGCCCAGCTGTTGGGATATAACTGGGCCGGAGCCACGTTGATCTCCGTCAGCAGTTCCTTCTCGAACCAAGAAAAAGGTAAGCGCACTCCGATGATCTTGAACACCACCTGGTAAAAGTAAAAGAAAGGGACCCCTTCGTTGGCCCGTTCGTCTCCACATACTGGCTCCCCTAGAGTGCAAGGGAGCACGCGATGTCGTCGTCATGCCTCCTCGCGAAGGCCCGGTGGTCATAGGAACACGAATCCCCTTTGTGCTCCCTTATGGCCCTGGTAGAGAGTAAGCATGAACACTCGTCAAGAAGTTCACTCGAAGCCCAAGGGTACAGTCTTTGGGACGAACCCTGGAGGAAGCAGCGTGAGAAGACATTCTGTAACAAGATCGGGACTGCCAGAAATGCAAGAGTTGAGCGAGGGAAACGAAGGCTAGAACAACCATTTTCGTCAGAGAAGAAAGGGTGCAAGAAGGAAGGGTGCAAGAAGAAAGAACGCAAGTAGGTTATGAAGAGTGAGAAATGATGAGGATAGTTCCAGAGTTTGAAGAGTTAAATGAAGCGGTTAGAGTGCCAAACGACGCGAATGGATGCACCGCACGATTGATACACGTGGCAGAAGATGAAAGAATGACGCAGGCACCACTGGGTTAAATCAGAAAATGTCGTATCGACAGAGTATCCAGTGGTACGATGCGCCGTCACAAGTGGGTCAGGGACGCAGCAGGAGTCAGGACTCAGTGAAATGACTGAATGTCCCATCATCCATCCAAGAAGCGCCACGTGGATCAAGGCGAATGACGGAACGTCCCATCAGCCATACAAGAAGCGCCACGTGGATGGCACAGACAAAACCTTGAGCTCTTCGCTGCCATCAGGCGTCGACCAAGGCAAGAATCAAAGTCAACGTCGAAGTAAAGGTAACGCCCGAGGTGTCACCGGAAGGACGTGAAGGGCGACGCTAGCGTGAGACGTCACGGGCGTCGCCAACCCAAATACCAACAGGCGTCGCCTCCCCGATACCCACAGGTAGGAAAGACTGTGGAGGGACACGAAATCAAAGAAAGCACAGTTAGTCACTGGCGTCGCCTCCCCGATACCCACAGGTAGGAAAGACTGTGGAGGGAGACGAAATCAAAGAAAGCACAGTTAGTCACTGGCGTCGCCTCCCCGATACCCACGGGTAGGAAAGACTGTGGAGGGAGACGAAATCAAAGAAAGCACAGTTAGTCACTGGCGTCGCCTCCCCGATACCCACAGGTAGGAAAGACTGTGGAGGGATATAAGACCACCAAACGCCAGCAAATCGCTGGCAAGGCGTTCCCCGATACCTATGGGAAGGAAAGACCATGGAGGGAACAGACCCCCCCCTAGAGCACTTGGCGTTTTAGACACCCGGGGACGATACGGTGCTGCTGTAGCAGGCCTCTCCCTAGGCGTGGGCGCCGGGCGTTAAGGATCAAGGAAAGGACCTTTTGGTATTAGAAGCACCCCGTGGACGATACGGCGTCACTAAGTGAGCCTCTCCATGGGCGTGGGGGTTGGCACGCGACTTTTCCCGGTTATACAAAGCCGCCCAACGAAGCGAAAGAAGCAAGTATAACGCAAACAAAACAACCGAAGCATAAGAAGGCGAAAGATGAGAATGAGATCGCACAAGCAGAATCGTATATGGCAAAGACACAAAAGCAATCATACGAACACCCAAATTTGTAGCAAGAGTACGGATAGTTCAAAGAATTACAAGTTTGAACAAAGAAAGTCAAAAGCAAGCGTAAAGAATAAAGGAATTAAGCTTGAAAGTGAAGGTGGCGGTTGAGAGACAGCGGTTCAGTCATCCACGTCCATGGGCACGAGCTTCCCGTCGACGACATGGTTCATGGGGTCGTAGTTCGAAATATTGATGTCAGGGTTCTCGCAGGACGCCTGGGTCAGAGCCTCTTGGAACCCCTCCTCGAAAGTACCCGCCATCTCCTGGATAAGAGACTTTTTCTCCTTCTCTAGCTCCTCAATGGCGGCATCCCAGAGGTCACCTGCTTCTCCAGAGCCTCTTTCTCCACGCGAAGCCGACTGACCTTGACCTGTAGTTTGTCGTAGTCAGCCCGAAGAAGGTCCATCGCTTTGGCCTGGGTGACCATTTCCCCCTCCAACCGCTCCGTCTTGTCAGCCTGTTCACGGCAACGGTCCTTCAGGTCCTTCTGAATTTCTGCATCAGCTTTAAGCAATTCCTGAAGGCCCGTTACCTGGACTTGGAGGGCGACTTCACGAGTATAAAGGCCAGCCTGGAGCTCCAATGCCTCTTCCAGTTGCCTCTCAGTTTCTGCCTTAGACTCTTGCATTTGTTTCAGAGAGGTTTGATAAGCTTCGTTCTGGCGCCCCAGGGTCCTCATTTCCTCCTCCAGAATAGTAGCCTTTGTTTCTAAGGCCTGGAGAGTTTGAGCCTGCATGACCGCGTTTCTGGCCTGGGCGCGCCATTCAAGAGCCACCGCCAAGAAGGCCCCCAAGTAGAAGGGCATGCCTTCCTTCCTGTCGGTGCCCTCTGGCAGAGTCCCGCTACTGAAGCCCCTCATTAGATGCATAATCGGAGGAGGGATGGCGATGAAATCAGGGGCGGCAGCGACGGAAGCAGGGGAAGCAATGGCTTCTGTCGGCGGCGGAGGCGGGGCAGATTCGGCGCCTTCGCCCCTTTCCTCTTGGAGCGGCATGGGAGGGAGTGAGGTTGCACTTGGGGGGTTGTCCATGAAGGGGTTCCCTCCCTGGGGCGACGCCTCTACCGAAAGAGGAACCCG
The DNA here is from genome assembly GCF_000499845.2 of Phaseolus vulgaris. Classification (NCBI taxonomy): domain Eukaryota; kingdom Viridiplantae; phylum Streptophyta; class Magnoliopsida; order Fabales; family Fabaceae; genus Phaseolus; species Phaseolus vulgaris. The sequence continues at coordinate 20,735,615 of NC_023750.2, forward strand.
CGCAGATTTTTTTCTTCTGAAGGGGGCCACGCCTTCTGAGTCCTCATCATCTGACAAAATCTCCAAAACTCGTTTCTCTTTGTCAAGGGGGGTTGGAGCCGGTGACGAGGCCGCGGCTAGGGGAACGGCGGCGATAGGCGGAGGAGAGTTGGGAGTTGGAAGCGCTTCGGGGCCAGGTGGAGATGTCGGAGATGGGCTAGAGGGAGCTTCAGCAGTGACTGGAGGTGGCGGTGATAGAGTCGGTGGGGGAACCAGATCGACAGCAGGGGTGGAGGAGGCGCCCGCCTTGGCGGCGCGTGCCTCCTTCATTGCCTTCGCCAGCATCATTCTCTTGGAAGCGCCCATCACCGATCCTACATCAAGACAGGCCAAACAGCAAGAATTAGGACCAAAGCAGCTATGCAAAGTTACAACACACATGGAGGCGTGAAATGCAAGTAACATGGCACAATATAAAATAAGTATAAGAGTCCAGGGGAACAAACGTTGATAGCAGGCTGTTCACAACAAAAAAGACGAGGGGAGAGCCCCTTACCAAAGTAGGTGGTCAGGGCGTGAGCATTGTACTCGCTAGCAACCAGCTTCAAGGTATCAAAAACGATCCCCAACCCGGCCAAGGCTTTGCTTACCTCCGTATCGGCGGGAGATAGCTCTTCCAGGGTTTTGGCCCTGAGCAATTTAGGGCGCTCCGTCCAGTAAAGGGGGAAGCCATCCAAAGCTGTGGGATCGTGCTTGGCGCTGCACACCCTGAAGAACTTCCCTTTCCAGTTCTTATAAGAATTCTGGAAGAGGGAGAGGAGGATCCTGCCTGCGATCCCGGAAAAGCTTACCCAGAAGCTCTTCCCCTGCTTCTTCACCTCAAAGAAATGCAGGAAGACATCTACAGAAGGGGGAATGCCCAGGTGTCCACAAAGAATTTGAAAGCCCCTCACGAATGCCCAGCTGTTGGGATGAAGCTGGGCGGGGGCAGTGTTGATTTCAGTAAGAAGCTCCCGTTCGAAGGGAGTGAACGGGAGACGCACTCCTACGCGCTTGAACACGGTCTGGTACATGAAGAAGAAGGGTTTCCCCTTTCTAGGTCTGTCGTCCAAACAAACAGGTTCCCCAGGCCTGCCGGGGCGGACGGATACGTGGGCGTCGTGTGTGCGGCAGAAGGCGTTAAAGTTGTACAAATGGGGATCCCCCCGGTGAGCTTCCAGGTCCTGGAAGGAAGTCAGGCTGGTGCATTCACTCGGGAGCTCGTCGGGGGCCCAGGGGTAGAAGGCTTTGTAGTTGGACTTGGGGGTCGTAGGGGAAGAATCAGGCTCCACGTTCGCGCGCGTCATGGTGAAAATAGATAGCTGGAGAAAGAAGAGAGGAAAAAGGGTTTAGCAAGTGTAGCCATGGCAAGAAGGGGAAAGAGCCCCAGGAAGCGTCACTCACGCGAGAAAAATCAGAGGAGGAAGAAGAAGTGGAAAGATGCAGTAATACATGAATAACAACAGTCCCAGGCAGTTCAATAAATCCTATAATGCGACGAAAGGGAAGAGTCGTGAGTACTCGAAATCGTACCTTTGCTATTGGAATGGAGGCAGTAGAAGAGCGCAAGAAGGAGAGAATCGCAATTGCAGAGAAAAAGGGTTTTGAAGGCGATGAACAATGCGGAGTTGCAGAGCGAATGAATGTAACAGTAGGGTGAGCACGGGGTTTGGAGTAACTTAAACGTTACATTTCGCAACTCAAGAGGCGCTAACTGAGGGCCGTAGGATCGTGCCACGCGTCGGAGGGTCAATTGCCCAGGGGAAACGCAAAGGTCTCTGAAGGATGGCCGCGCGATGGGCCATGTGGCGCGCGATCAAGGTTAGCCCAAAAGGTGTTATCATCATCATTTCAGAGGAGGTCAAATCAATCAGTAAGAGCGCTCCAAGGGTTCAGAGAGCGTCACGTCAACAATTCGAGAATTGTTGAGTCAGCAGGGAATGACACGTCATCAGGATGGCACGTGGACGACGTGGGCGAGGCTTCAGTCTTTACGCTGAAGACAAGTCTTCAGCTTAAGACTGGGGGGCTTGTGTACCGTCCCGTATCCGGGCGTTGACTAAGTCAAAGTCAAAGTCAACGGCTGGAGAGTCAAAGTCAACGACTGGAGAGTCAAAGTCAACGACTGGAGAGTCAAAGTCGACGCAAGGCGTCGCGTAGGTGGAGGGACGCCAAGGGGAAGCGTCGCCAAGGCAAGGTGTCGCCTAGGTCAAGGCGTCGCCCAGCCGGGGCGTCGCCAAATCAAACAGTGCTAAAGCAAGGCAACCACGGTGTGGTTCCCCGATACCCGTGGGTAGGAAAGACCGTGGAGGGAGCGACGCCGTGGGAAGACCTCAGGTCTTGATAACCCGGGGCAGTGATAAAGAGAAGGAAAAGGTGGCTTCAAGGCCATAGTAATAGTACCAGTGTAGGGCAGCCTGACTAGTGAAGTGCTCCTCCCGCCTCAGAGACGCCTGTGGGGCAGATACGACTCAAGAGGAAAGTCACGCCCAGGGCAACCGGGTGCAGAGTACAAAAGGAAGGCATATACGCTCTCAAAGTAAGTGGCTAGATACTTGGGGGCATGAGTTGGCACCCAAAAAGTCACCCCTAGCGCAGTAGCACTCCCAAGCAGGAGGACTCACGCGAAGAAACGTCCCCCCAGATGGGGTCACGGCGTCGTGAGGCCCTCCACGTGTACAACAGTCTTGTCAGAATGGAAACACCCTTTAGTCAGGTGCCAGGTAATTAAAAGTCATTCAATACAGTTTCCCTTTCGAGCATTCAGGTACTCTAATGGCTCCCAAGCGTTTCAACGTCTTAAATGCGCTACGTTTTCTAATTAAACGCTTTAATGAGTGCGTTACGTTTGTGATTAAAAGCACTTTAAGGCGCTTTAAATGCTTGGGTAGTTTAAATAGCGCGGAGAATGTTGGAAAAAGGCTTGGAACTTTCGGCAAATTTACCAGAGAACTCTCTAGTTGCTTGCTCGTGCTTGAAGGTTACGTACAAGTGACTGGGGAATATTTTTGCCTGAAGGAGACAACACACATATATACACAGTTCTTTTTACCACCTTCAGAGTGCCATACGCGGTGCTCAGAGATGTAGGTGGACAGTTTTGGTGTTTCTTGCTGGCCGAATTGAGCGTCGGAGTGCAAACGGCCGCTAGGGCGCCTCTTTGTCCTCTTTTATGCAGGAATTCGCAGGCAACCAGTGGGAAGGAGTCCCTAGCTGACGATTGAGGTCGCGCACGAAGACGTCCCGGTCAACCGGACGGAACAATTGACATTTCAAACTCTTCATGACTTTCACGAAAGCTTCACACAATTCTCCATTGTTTGATCCAAAAATGATATCATCCACATATACTTGTACAAGAATTGAGTCATCTCCTTTCTTCTTAATGAACAAGGTCTTATCTGATGTGCCTCTGTCATAGCCTTGTGAGGTGAGAAAATCACTTAGCCTCTCATACCATTGCCTAGGAGCTTGCTTGAGTCCATAGAGAGCCTTTTGGAGTTTGAACACATATTCTGGATGTTGATGGTCTTCAAAACCTGGTGGTTGTGAAACAAATACCTCTTCATTTATATAACCATTTAGAAAGGCACTCTTCACATCCATTTGAAATAGCTTGAACCCTTTGATGCAGGAGAAGGCAAGTAGCAATCTAACAACTTCTAACCGAGCCACTGGTGCGTAGGTCTCATCATAGTCTATCCCTTCTTCTTGATTGTACCCTTTAGCTACTACCCTAGCCTTGTTTCTGGTGATCACTCCATGCTCATCCATTTTGTTTTTGAATACCCACTTTGTTCCAATTATATTCATCTCAGGTATTCTAGGAACAAGAGTCCATACCTCATTAAGAGCAAATTGATTCAGTTCCTCTTGCATAGCTAAAATCCAGTTGCTGTCCTTGAGAGCTTCATTCAGATTCTTGGGTTCAACTTGAGATACAAAGGCCATTGCTTCACAGAAATTGAGATACAACTTGAGATTCATGGAGGACCCCCCGAGCGCCTCCACGCCGTATGTATCAGCTGGAGGGGGTCCTCCTTCAAATGCCTCAGCCACAGACGTTGCTCCAATCGGGGATGAGGTTGCCCATACCTCTCCAATTCTGATTACCGAATCCCCGACGTCGCCACCACACCCAGAAGCGCTTACTGAGGAACCAACTAAAGAAGGTGGCGACGAAAACCAACAACAGGCCCACCCGGCGCCTCTACAAGCAGCAAACCTCCCTCTTGAGGTCACGAGGATGTGGGAGCCTTTATCTGCCAAGCTGAAGACGATGGCAGAAGACATCCCCACCATCATAACTAGAGCTGTGGAGAGCTCCACCATGAAGCTCCAGGATGACCTCTTCAACCTTAGAACTGAGAATAGCACCATGAGGGTTGAGGTGGAGAAGTTGTCCTTCAATCTGACACTCGCGGAGATTGAACACTCCCGAGTAGAAGATGCGATGAGCACCGAGCTCCGGTTGGCGCGCTAGGAGGCCACCGATCTTCACCACAAGGTGCAGCTGGAAAGCAAGATTGTGCCTTATCGCGTTAAGGTGGCTGACTTAGAGGCCCTAATAAAAACTGACACCGCCAAGGTGAAGAAACTGGAGCAGAGGTCCGTTGATCGGGAGATCTTCCTGGGAAAGGTGGAAAAGGCGAGGGACGACGCCATGGCTGAGCTTGCCGAGGCCAACAAAGAGAAGGGGAAGATCGCTGCTGAATTGGGCCAAGTGCAAGCAGAATCCAAAAAGGTTGCTGAAGACCTTCTCCAGGCTCAAGAAATCAACGAAAAACTCAAGAAGCAAGTAGAAGAGCTGGAGCAGCAGAACAAGGGGCTGAAAGAACAAACTGAAGAACTCAAGAAACAAATTGAAGAGCTTGATCTGAGTTCTGCCCAAATTCTGGCTGCTGGATTCGAAGCTGCACGGGAACAATTCGCCTGCTTGTTCCCCGATCTGGATCTCAGCATGGTGTCCGTTAACAATGAGGTGGTGGATGGAAAAGTGGTTCCCGCTGAAGACTAATCAATTTCCCCTCATCCACCACCTTTATGCTTTTTCTTTCTATGTAACTTGTAATAAACTTTTTCCCTCTTTCTATATATGTGCCCGAACTGGTATTTACTTAATGAAATTACCTTGGCATTTCTTCCTGTAACTTCCTTGTCTGCTTTTGTACCGTCCTGGTGGTCGGGTATGATGACGTGGCACCCTGCTATAGTGTAGGCGTGTTGACAAGGCGCCAGGTTGGCAGTTAGGAAGGAAGTCGGGAGGCACGTGTAGTCGCCAGTTGTTAAGTTGGCGTGTTCCGATTTCCAGCTTACCAGAATAGGCGATCGCCAGGTTGAAGATGAAGTCGCCAGATGCAGACCCAGGCGACCAAGCAGTCGGAGATCGCCAGAGAAAGCACATCGCCAAAGATGAAGGAGAAGCAGATTATGAAGGCGGCCGGCGAGACCACAGGGAAGGTGTATGAAGGCCCTAACTCGCCAGTTCCAGTAGAGATCGCACTCCTAAGTTTGCTATGCACTGGGCAGTACCATGCATACATAACTTAGCCAAAATGAGAGCAGAAGCGGCGCCAAGTCAGGGAGCCTCCAGATGATGGCACGTGTACAGTTGGATGCGAGCCACGTGTCCAAGTCTGTAACTGCCAGGAGAGAGAAAACCACCAGGTATATAAGAGCTCTTAACAGACTTTCTGAGGTACGCACGTTCAGTTCATACACTTTACGCTTGCGAGTGACAGAGCTGTTTGTGAGAGGAGTTGCACGGTTCTAGTTCTTAGTATTTGGTGATACCGTCACTGACTTGAGCGTCGGAGTGCGATCGGCCGCAGCGGCGCCGTGTCGTTTCTTTGCAGGTTCTTGAAGTAGATCCAGGGGAGGAACGAAGGTGATAAGCGGTGCGCACGTCGATCCTTTGACGAGGCATTCTCCAGCGCTCCGGTCAACAGGCAGGATCAGCTTTTAACTTCCCTTGCGTGATTTACTTCAAAGAAAAGACTTAGCGAATTCGTAGGCACGATCTTATACTTAACTGTTTCGAACCACTTCAACTTCAAACAACAATCACTTTAACAACTCGTAATCTTAAGGCAGTTAACCTTAGCGTAAAATTACTCTTCAAGCAACGAACTTTAACTCAACTACTGGCTTAAAACATTGCTTCACCCGATCTGCTTCATCAAAACGGGTCTTTAACTTTCTCGCCACTGTTTGAACTTTTCCTGGTCGCCAAAGACTCTTGGCGATATCAGCTTCTTTCTGGCTTCATGCCTTGGCCATTGTTCCTTTATCTGGGGGTAGAGACGCCTTTCGGATCCTTCTCTACCTTCCTGAACTTCAGAACAAAAGACCGGGTGGCTAGGCGCTCTCTTCGAACCTACCGTAGCCACCTTCCAAGCTTCGTCCTCCCTTAACGCCATACCTGAACTCGTTCGAGACGAGAAGGATTTTATCTTGTCTGAACTCGCTCATCGGCGAGAAGGTCTTTAACTCGCCTGAACTCGCTCATAGGCGAGAAGGTCTTTTACTTGCCTCTACATTGCCCCGGGGATTACATCTTCTCGCCCCCAGAAACACTGAGGACTTTTCACTGGTGCCTCTACATTGCCCCAGGGGTTACATCTTCTCGCCCCCAGAAACACTGAGGACTTTTCACTCTTCCTCGCCTGCGCTCGCTCGACGGCGAGGAGGTCTTTATCTTGCCTCAGAACGCGCGAGGGCGTTGAGGTCTTTTAACTGGTGCCTCCGATCGCCGAAAGACGATGAGGACTTTAAATTTTTAACTGATGCCTCCGATCGCCGAAAAACGATGAGGACTTAAACTTTAACTGATGCCTCCGATCGCCGAAGAACGATGAGGACTTAAAACTTTTTTTAGAAAGCATGCAATACATCTTTAACTTGCCTTAAGTCACATATAAGTGACAAGGTCTTTCTTCAAAACTTTCTGAAAACAACAGGCACGCAATCTAAAACAACTTGTACTTTGAAAACTCTTCTTTTATTGGGTGGCCTCATCAAAAACCCTCTTTAGGGAAAAAAGAGTGCCCCCTGCAAACTGTTTTAACAGAGACCTTGTAAAGTAACTTCGTGTTTATCTTTACTTACAAAGTTCTCAACTGTAATACAACTTCAGGTGCGTGGCGTTCCAAGTGCGAGGAATCGCCCCTCCTTCCAATGTCTCTAAGCGGTAGGCGCCGTTCCCGAGCGCCTCGGTTATTCTGAACGGTCTAGTCCACTTGGGCGACAGTTTATTCTCCATCTCGTACTGGTGGGCTTTCCTCATCACCAGGTCGCCTTCTCTAAACTGTCTCGGCATCACCTTCGAGTTATATCTTCGTTCAATCCTTCTCTTCACCGCTTCAGCCTTCAATCTCGCCTCTTCCCTGACCTCATCCAGTAGATCCAGGTTCAGCCTTCTCTCTTCATTCGAGTCTTCCTCTACGAAGTTCTGGAATCTCGGCGAGCTCTCCTGGATCTCTACTGGAATCATGGCATCACACCCATAGACCAAGCTGAACGGGGTCTCATGGGTTCCTGACTGCTCGGTGGTGTGGTACGCCCAGACTATACGGGGTACCTCCTCAGCCCAGCTTCCTTTGGCTTTCTCTAGCCTTCTCTTCAAACCTCTCAGCAACACCCGATTAGCTGACTCCACCTGGCCATTTGTCTGAGGGTGCTCGACGGATGCAAACACTTGTTGAATTCCCACCCCTTCGCAAAGCTTCTTCAACAGGTGGCTTGCAAACTGAGTCCCATTGTCCGACACCAGGCGCTTAGGCACACCAAACCGGCACACAATGTTCTTCCACACGAAACCTTTGATCTTGTGTGCGGTGATCTGAGCCACTATTTCTGCTTCGATCCACTTGGTGAAATACTCAATCGCCACCACCAAGTACTTCATCTGCCTGATCGCCAGCGGGAATGGTCCCAGGATGTCGATTCCCCAAGTATGAAACGGCCAAGGGTTGTAGATCGACTTCAACTCCTCGGGAGGCGCCTTGTGCCAATCGGCGTGCTGTTGGCATTGTTTGCAACACTGGGCATACTTCTTGCAGTCTTCTCTCATCGATGGCCAGTAGTAACCTGCACGGAGAGTCCTCGCGGCCAGAGCTCGACCCCCGACGTGGCTTCCGCATATACCTTCGTGGAGCTCTGCCATGATTCTCGTGCACTTCTCGCCATGTACGCATTCCAGGAGTGGGTGAGTGAACCCAAACCTGTACAGATCGCCATCAATCAACGTGTACTTGCTAGAATTTTTCTTTATCTTCCTAGCCTCTGTCGGATCCAGTGGGAGAAGGCCATCTGCCAGGCACCGCTTGTACTGTGTTATCCAGGTGTCTGGCTCATGGATAGCGCAGACTTGCGTCATGTTCACCCTCTCTCCTCGACATGCTCTAATTCTCGGCGATCTCAAAGTTTCTTGGGTCAGGGACTTATGACTTCTCGCTGCTTTCTCCGTCGACTTGTTTATCTGAAGAACCAGGTGATCTGCTACAAATGCTCTCGGCGTCTTCAGAGTTTCTTGAATCACCGTCCTCTGTCTACCCCCCTTGCCTGAACTGGCGAGCTTAGCTAGCAAGTCAGCTCAGGCATTCTGTTCTCTGGGCACGTGCACTACTTCAAAGGAGGCAAAGGAACTCTTCAATTCCTGCACATACTCCAAGTAAGCCGCCATTTGTGGATCTTTAGCCTGGAACTCGCCTGTTACTTGCCCTGTGACTAGCTACGAGTCACTCTTAGCCATTAGCACCTTGGCTCCCATCTCTTTGGCCAGCAAAATCCCGGCGATCAGCGCCTCATACTCTGCTTGATTGTTACTGGCTTTGAAGGCAAATCTCAAAGATTGTTCGATCAGCACGCCGTTGGGTCCTTCTAAAATGACTCCAGCACCGCTACCCTGCTGGTTCGACGATCCATCCACCGAAAGCACCCAACGGAAGTCATCCCCTTCAACTCGTGTCGCCTCCGATGAGAGCTCGACCACGAAATCCACAAAGATTTGCCCCTTGATCGGGCCTCGGGGCTCATATTTAATATCAAACTCTGACAATTCTACTGCCCACTTCACCATCCTTTCCGCAACTTCAGGCTTCTTCAAGACCTTCTGGATGGGCAGGTCAGTCATCACCAGTATGGTGAAGCTATGGAAATAGTGGCGCAACCTCCTCGCCGAAAATACCACAGCCAGCGCAGCCTTTTCCAGGGACTGATATCTCGTTTCGGGGCCCTGCAACACCTTACTAACAAAATAAATAGGCTTCTGAGCCTGATCTTGATCCTGGGCGAGCACCGCACTCACCGCCCTCTCCGTTACAGCAAAATACAACCTGAGAGGGGTTCCCACCAGCGGTTTACACAAAACCGGCGGGCTCGCCAGATACTCCTTCAGCTTGACGAAGGCTTCCTCGCACTCCTTCGTCCAAGCAAACTTGTTATTGCGCCTCAAACACTGAAAATAGGGATGCCCCTTTTCTCCGCTAGCTGACACGAAGCGAGACAGGGCTGCCATCCGACCTGTTAGATGTTGAACTTCCTTCACCGTAGCTGGGCTCCTCATCGCCAAGATGGCGGCACACTTATCAGGGTTGGCCTCTATGCCTCTTTCAGTCAAGAGGAAACCCAAAAACTTTCCAGCCTCCACGCTGAAAATGCATTTCTCTGGATTCAGCTTCAGTCTGAACTTGGCGATCGTCGTGAACAATTCTTCCAAGTCTACAACGTGCTTGCTCTTTTCCGGCGAGGTCACGACCATGTCATCGACGTACGCTTGCACGTTCCTTCCCAGCATCGGTGCAAGTACTCGATCCATCAGCCTCTGGTACGTGGCCCCCGTGTTCTTCAGCCCAAACGGCATCACCTTATAGCAATAGCACGATCTCTCCGTCATGAAGGCTGTCTTCTCTTCATCCATGGGATGCATCTTGATCTGATTATACCCTGAGAAGGCATCCAGGAAGCTCAACAACTTACACCCTGCAGCACTATCTACCAGGGCGTCTATGCTTGGTAAAGGATACGAATCCTTTGGGCAAGCCTTGTTCAGGTCAGTGAAATCGACGCACATGCGCCATTTCCCGTTACTCTTCTTCACCAGCACGACATTTGCCAGCCATTCAGGGTATTGGACTTCCCTGATGTGGCCTGCAGCGAGGAGTTTCTGTGTTTCGTCCCTGATCGCCTGCCTCCTCTCCTCGTTGAACTTTCTTCTTCTTTGTCGCACTGGTCTCACCAAGTTATCCATCGCCAGATGATGGCACAAGAAGTCGGGATCGATCCCGGGCATGTCCGAAGCGGACCATGCAAACGCGTCCAGATGCCGCTCAATCACCTTGGCGATCTGGTCCTGGAGCTCAACCTCCAGGGATCTTCCCAGCTTGAAGATCTTTCCCCCGATTTCTCTCTCGAGCCACTGCTCGACGGGTTTTGGTCTGGTTTCTCTAGCGATCACCGCCCTGGCGATTCCCAGTTCTCTCGCTTCCTCAGGGCGATTCCTTGCCTCTTCCTCCTCCAGACCGGCATTCCCCTCCCCCAGCTCAGCGTCCACCATCTCCACGTCCCTTCCGGCGGTCTCTTCTGTTACCGTCGATCTGGGCTTCACACCAGGAGGCGGGGTGGTCGTTACGTAACTCACCGATCTCTTGTTTTTCAGGCTATTCTCATAGCACTTCTTTGCTTCCTTCTGATCGGATTTGATGGTGATAACCACCCCCTCCATGGACGGCAACTTCACCTTCATGTGCCGGGTCGACGGTATGGCACCTATCCTGTTGAGCATGGGCCTTCCCAACAGGATGTTGTATGCTGAAGGAGCGTTTACAACGAGGTATTTGATTTTCTCCGTTCTTGAACCCGCCACATCTGTAAACGTTGTCCTCAATTCTATGTACCCCCTGACCTCCACCTGGTCACCAGCGAACCCATACAAACACCCTCCATAGGGCCTCAGCTGGTCAAGGGGCAGCTCCAGCTGCGTGAAAGTCGGCCAAAACATCACATCTGCCGAGCTTCCTTGGTCCACCAGCACCTTGTGGACCTTTCTTCCTGCTGTTACCAACGAAATTACTATGGGATCGTTGTCATGAGGCACAACATCCCGGAGATCTTGCTTGGTGAATGTAATATCCACTTCCGGCGAGTGGTCTTCAAACATATCCACCGTCATCACAGACCTCGCGTACCTCTTCCTCTGTGATGCGGTGCATCCACCTCCTGAGAAACCCCCTGCAATGGTGTGGATTTCTCCGTGCGTAGGCATCTCGTGCTGCTGAGCTTCAGCACCTGCTAGTTGGGAGCTCGACGCACCCCCCGTCCTTCTGTCCAGCAAATAGTCATTTAGGAACCCGCTCTTTACCAGATCGTCGAGCTGGTATCCTAATGCAAAGCACGAGTCCACTGTATGGCCAAAGCCCTGGTGAAACTCACACCAGGCGTCTGGCTTTGGTCCCAGCACCTTGTCGCCCACCTTTTCTGGCGCCTTCAACCTAGCGGATATATTGGGAATGGCGATCAGATCCGCCAATCCCATGACAAACTTGTGCTTAAGCGGGCGATTGTATTCCCGGCGTGCTGGTTGCTGGCGTCCTTGGCCCCTGCCCTTGTTCTTCCTTGGATCATAAGGATGGCGAGTCCTCTGATCCCTTCTGGCCGCTGCTGTCTCCAACACCCTCTGTGGCTGGACCCTGGTCTGGGCGCGTGGCCTAGTGGGGGCCACACTTCCTCTCTTCTCGGCGACTTCGCTCTCGTCGGCGATGTGGGCCACCGCAAGTCGCCTAACCTCAGCAAACGTGGCGGGGTGTGCCCTGATCAACGCCTCGCAGAATGGTCCCGACAGCACGCCCTTCTTAAATGCATAGACCAGCATTTCTTCATCTTTGGCCGGCAATCTGACCATCTGCGCCCCAAAGCGATTTAGATAGTCCCTGAGGGACTCTCCCTGATATTGCCTTATATCAAACAGGTCGTAAGACACCCTGGGCGGTGCCTTATTCACGATGTACTGCTCGACGAAAATCTTCGAGAACTGTTGGAAATTGGTAATGTGACCGTTAGGCAGGCTCACAAACCATTCCAGCGCCGTTCCCTGGAGTGTGCTCACGAACATCTTGCAGTATACGGTGTCTGATCCTCCCGACAGCATCATCTGCGTATGGAACGTGGTGAGATGAGCTTCAGGATCCTCCACGCCGGTGAAAACAGCCTTAACAGGAACCACACTCGCAGGAATAGGCGTGTCAGTAATCGCCTGATCGAAAGGCATAGGAAAAACACGAGGTTGCGACGACGGCGCAACCTCTTCAGCGACAGAACGCCCTTGTTGCTCCTGAAGAGCTTGACGCAGCTCCTCAGTCACCTTGCTAAGCTCATCATTCCTGGCCCGAGAGGCGGCCAGGTCCTCATGCATTCTCGCCTGCTCTATGCGCGAGGCTTCCACAGTTGCCTGCAACGAGCGCATAATCTCTACCATCTGCACCATGGTCATGGCGGCGGCGCCTTCAGCAGCGACGGGCGCAACTGGACTTGAACGATTGCTCCTCATTTTTCTCATGAAACTTGGCGAATCACAGAATGCAGCGAACAACACTTACCTCAGCTACGATCAACTCAGCGATCGATCGGAAAAAACTGCGCGAAACTCCGCAAGAAAACTCAAGAACACCGCGAACCTCCAAAGAAACCTGCAACTCCACCAGAACCCACCACTTCTCCCACGGATAACCAAAAGAGCGAAAGAACTCAAACTCCACCGAACAAATCACGCGTAAACAGCAGAAAACCTCACTTCACCGAACAAAAATCCAAACGAACGGTGGAAAACGCGAAATCACCGAACAAATCTCAAACGAACAGCGAACGATGGTTGCACCAGCACACAACCACGCAGAAAACTACGAAAACCTCCAAGAACTCACGCTGTGGATGGGAACAGGTTTTACACGGCCCCACGGTGGGCGCCTGATGATCCTGCCTGTTGACCAGAACGCTGGAACCTGCCTCGTCAAAGGATCGACGTGTGCACCGCTTCAAACCTCTGTCCTTCTTCAAGATCCACCTCAAGAACCTGCAAAAGAACAGAGCGGCGCCGCTGCGGCCGATCGCACTCCAACACTCAAGTCAGTGACCGAACCACCAAATACTAAGAGCAAGAACACTCAAGAACTCTCAAGGAACCGTGCAATGTTGTCTCTCACAGTATGCTCAAGAACTCGGAAGCGCAAAGAGTATAATCTGAACGTGCGTACCTCAGAAAGTTCGTTGAGAACTCTTATATACCTGGTCACTTTCACTCTCCTGGCAGTTACAGACCTGGACACGCGGCTCGCATCCAGTCGTACACGTGCCATCATCTGGAGCCTCTTTGACTTGGGCGCTGCTTCTGACTCTCTTTTTGGCTAAGTTACTTATGCATGGTACTGCCCAGTGCATAGCTAACTTGGGAGCGCGATCTCTACTGGAATTGGCGAGTTAGGGTGCTCTCGTACACCTTCCCTGTGGTCTCGCCGACCGCCTTCATAATCTGCACCACCTTCATCTTCGGCGATGTGCTTGCTCTGGCGATCTCCAATCACTTGGTCGCCTGAGTTTACATCTGGCGACTTCATCTTCAACTGGGCGATCGCCGGTCCTGGTATGCTGGAGATCGGAGCACGCCAACTTAATAACTGGCGACTACACGAGCCCCCCGACTTCCTTCCCTTCTGCGAATCTGGCGCCTTGTCAACACGCCTACACTGTAGCTTGGTGCCACGTCATCACTTCCGACTACCAGGGCGGTACAGTTATTATCACCATAGGTTACATGTCTTTCTGCTTTGAGCTTCAATCTAGTAAACTTTGTAAGATCTCCAGTCATATGCTTGGAACAACCACTGTCCAAGTACCACTGATTTTTCTTGCTGCCAATTTGCAAAACAGAATAAAAATGATACAAATGGTACCCTTTTCAGTAATAGGGTCCAGCACAGATTAAAACCTTCTCTTTGGTAGCCATTTTGCTAAGTTCTTAGGCACAAGATGCTTTCTAGCAATGCAAGACCTAAAGGTATGACCAGATTTCATGCAGTAAAAACAGGTTACATGAGATGCCTTTTTGCCACTATTAAAAGCTGAAAAAGTTGATTTTGTTGGAACAAAAAAACTTGAAAGCTTTTTGACATTGGTTACATTTCCAGGGGTATAACCAAGACCATTCTTATTGAAAACAGCATTCTGTGAGCCAAGGAGAGACTCAAGGTTTTCTCTTCCCTTGGTGAAATTGGAAAGGGTTTTTAGCAAATACTCCACTTGTTTTTCCAATTTTTTGCAGTTTTCACAGGTTTTAATAGAGGCATGCAAGCATGTTAGTTCAAGGCTTACCAAATTTGTTTTGGCTTTATGCAATTCTTACTCAAGTGTTTTTAGTTTAGGTGCAAGCACATTATTTACCTTTTGCAGCTTATTGCATATTACAGCTAGCCTATTTGCTTCATCATGTGTTTCCTTGAAAGCAGCAAGCAATTGATCATAATTATCTGAATCCCTTACCGAATCTGAGATTGACTCCTCATCTTTCATCATGAAGCACAAATTGCTTTCCTCATTCTCAGTTGAAGAGCTGCTGGTTGAAGACACTTCATTTTCCTCCCATGAGATGTAAGCTCTTCTTCCCTTGTTCCTTTCAAATTTCTTGCTGGCAGATTTGTCCTTTGCTTGATATGCCCTGTTTTGCCACAGCCAAAGCAAGTATATTTAGAGGAATTTGAATCATTGGGTTTAGGATACCTTCTTTTCTGCTGGTTCCTATTTCTTCTTTTCTTCCTCAGGAATTTGCTGAATCTTTTTGTAAGAAGGCTAATTGTGTCATCATCTTCAACATATTCTTTTTCCTCCTTCATCTCATCCAGTTCAGTTGCTTTCAGTGCAAGACCTTTGGGTTTTCTCTCTGTTGTTTCCTGCTCTTTGAGTCTTTTGAGCTCTAGCTCATGCTCCATTAGCTTTCCAAACAGTGCAGCAGTTCCCAGCTTTGACAGATCACGGCTTTTAGATATGGCAGTCACCTTTGGTTGCCAGCTTCTGTCGAGGCACTTCAATATCTTTATGTTGAGTTCCTCTCTGTCAAATTCTTTTCCCAAACCAGTGAGGTGATTCACAATATGGGTGAACCTTTTCTGCACATCAGCAATGCTCTCCTCGGGTTGCATTTTGAACAATTCATATTCTTGGATGAGAGCATGTTTTCTTGACCTCTTCACATCTTCAGTACCTTCATGAGTGACTTCTAAGACTTCCCACATCTCCTTAGCTGACTTACATTGGGATATCCTGAAGAACTCATCCATTGTCAATGCAGAGGTTATGATGTTCTTGGCCACAAGATCATGTTGAGCCTTCCTCCTTTCGGTCTCATTCCATTCTGATATTGGCTTTACCACTTCTTCATCCTTGACAACCTGCATTGGCACATAAGGTCCATTGACCACAGCTTCCCAAATTAATGCATCAATATATTCCATGAAAATTCTCATTCTAACTTTCCAAAATGCATAATTCATTCTATTGAACATAGGTGGTCTATTAACAGCAGATCCTTCAGCAAAAAGCACATTAAACTCAGACATTATTACAAACAAACTTGATTAAAATACAAGTCCTAGCTCTTGATACCAATTGTTGGGTTTAATAGTGCCAAAGTTCAAGAGGGGGGGTGAATTGACCTTTTAAATCTTTCTCGCAGAAACAGTGTTTAACACAGTTTACAGAAAATAAATCGATTTATGTGAAAATGAACAGATTTATTTCGACACTGTTTTTGTTTGAAAAGCGTTTATACAGCAAGGTTAATCACAAGATTATGCAGATAGATTTTCGAGATGCACACACACTGATATTAGAACGAAAACCAGTGAAACACAAAACAACAAACTTCAATTTCAAGCAAGTGATTAAGGTTCAATTGATAGCATGCCAATTAATTGAGTAACCTTTACAATCAACCTGTTCCAGTGGCTTTTAACAAACTGTGAGTGTTCTTCTTGATATCAAACAGTTTTCCAGAAATTAAGAACAATGAATCACAGAACAGCAAGCTTCAATTTTAAGCAATTGTTTAAGGTTCAATTAATAGCTTTGACAATTTCTTGAGCAACCTATCACAGTCAATCTGTTCCAGTGGCTATTAACAAATTTTACATGTTCTTATCAGAATCAAACAACTTTTTCAGAAATTAAGAACAGTATGAACGGAGCCCAGAAAGAACAGATTTATTATTGATTGAACAGATTTATTTCTTTGTTGTTTTAACAATTATGCAGAAACTTAATTGCAGAGATTGAGAGAGAATGAACACAGGGCAGTTATACTGGTTCACTCAAATGAGCTACATCTAGTCTTCACCTAAAACCAAGGTGAAATTCACTAAAACACAATACAAACAAACACAATTCCCACTGTTCTTGAAACCTACAAGAACTTAGGTACTCTTTGCTGAAAAAACCTATTTCAGCTCACACACACTCTTCAAGAAAACCTATCAAGAAGAGTGTTCAACCAAACTATTACAAGAAGTGAAAAGTGAAACGACTACACCTGATTGAGGATACAAAGATCTGCCTTAAACCAGTAGGCAAGATTGCTAGAACAGTAGCAACACCTCACACCAAGCTTTTGGAACCAAACCAAGAACAAGCACTTTGTGATTTTCGAAATCTTTGAAGAACAAATGCTAATCCTTTCTAAACTCTTAATTCTCTGCTGTCAAAACTTGTTTTTGCAAATGTATGAACGATGTTTAAACTCAGAAACAAGTTTTCATTTTATAGAAAACCAACTTATAATAGAATTTTGAAAAACAGTTAAAGCTGTTATAAAACGAACAGATTGAAAATAAAATGAACAGATTTATTTTCAAAAGCAGTTAGAGAATTTGTTAAGTGAGGAGACTTAGTCAACCATTCTGGTGCTGAGATAAAACTGAAAATCGTTTAAGCTTGACATGGCACCAGAGACAAAAGAATCTATTCATTTACAGATGAACAGATTTATTTTTCAAAACGAAAACAGAAAAGCTTAACTATTTAAACACAGTCGTTTTGAAAGGTAGAAGACTTAGTCAAAATACATGATGCACAAAATCTAATTTTCACAAGACTTAGCCAAGGCATCAGTGTAAAAATGAATCTGTTTATTTAGAAAAGAACAGATTTATTTTTATGCAGTAAACGTGTTTTTTGTAAAACATGTGAAAAACAGTTTAAGAAAACTTATGCTTGTTCTTATCACATGGCCAGTGGTTATGAGGTGAGTTACTCAGCAAAAAGCCCACTCTTAAACAACCTCTAAGCACTACCTAAGACACACTTAAAGCAAAGCAAAATACACATGAAATGTACATAGAAGTCTTCATCAAACACAATCAAGAAGGGGCGGCAACCATCTTCAACACCGACCAGGTAGTCGGGAGTGATGACGTGGCAGCGAGCGATAATATAGGCGTGTTGAGCGGAACACCTGGCTGACAGAAGGGAAGTACATCGGGAAGTCTGTGTAGTCGCCAATCGTTAAGTTGGCGTTCTCCGATCTCTAGCATATCTAACCAACGGTCACCAGGCTTGTGTCATAGTCGCCGTATGTGAGTTTAGGCGACCAAGTGATCAGAGACCGCCGAAAGAGGGACATCGCCGAAGGATCAGGAAGGCTTGCTTAGGGCCTTCAGAGGGTACGAGTACGAAGGACCAAGTTATCAGATGATCATTCCCTAGCCAGAGGTTGAGGCAAGGGAACAACTTACCAGATCATACACGATGAGCAAGTAAAGCAGATCGTGATAGCGGCAGGCGAGACCACAGAGAAGGTGTGCATGGTGACACCCCGTGCTCGCCACTAGAAGAGATCGCGCTCCAAAGTAGCTATGCACCGAGTTACTCCTTGCATGGGTAACTTAGTCGAACAGCCTGAAGAGTAGAAGTGACGCTCAAGTAGAGGACGCTCCAGATGGTGACACGTGTACAGCTGGATGCGAGCCACGTGTCTGGAGGTGTAACCGTCAGGAGAGAGAAAATGCACAGGTATATAAGGGACTCTTAACAGATTCTGAGGTACGCGCATTTAGAGCACTTCTTTACGCTTTGAGAACACTTGAGTTCGCTGAGAGAGCATTTTGCACGGTTCCTTGAGTTTTAGCTTTTCTCTCTTAGTTTTTTGGTGATTCCGTCACTGACTTGAGCGTCGGAGCGCGATCGGCCGGACCGGCGCCACTTTGTCTTTTTCGGGTACCTGAGGAGAATCGAGGTGTGAAGAACGGAAGCTAGCGTGGTGCAAAGCCGATCCAGAAGGAGGAACCTTCGACGTGGCAAGACTCTTGCGCTCTGGTCAACCGGCAGGATCATGAACTTTTCAATGGAAGGAAGCCTAACATCAGTCACCTCAAAGTCTTTGGTTGTAGCTGTTTCGTTCTTAACAATGGAAAGGAAAGCTTAGGAAAGTTTGATGAGAAAGCTAACCTTGGCATTTTCATTGGTTATTCTCTCACAAGCCATGCATATAGAGTCTACAACAAAAGATTGATGATTGTAGAAGAATCAGTTCATGTAGTCTTTGATGAGGTAGATCGCAGAATCAGTGAGAACCCAAAGATCAGTGCTGAGGAAGACGAACAGAGCATCAGTTTGGAAAAGCTGGATATCTGTGCAGAAAAACAACCGGTTGATTCGCAGAAACAACCGATTGAAATTCTACAACAGAGTGAGCTGCCCAAAGAGTGGAGGATTCCTAGAGATCTGTCAGTGGATAACATCATAGGGCAGATGTACCGACCAGGTCATCGGGTGTGATGACGTGTCTTGCGGGTTTGCCTGTCATGGACGCATTTGGCGATTGGCAACCAAGCAGCTTGACATAGCCGCAGGAAGCACGTCGCCAGATATCCCGACGAGCGCAGATTGAAGCTGATGAAGGCCCAGAAGTGTAAGTTCAAGTGTACAACTCCAGTAAGGCGATTGTTGCGCCAGCATAGGGCGTGAAGGGCGTTTGGGTTGCGGGGACAGCTTGCCTATCAGCGACAGGATTCCCAGAGTGGACATTCGCTGAAGGCAAGGCTTCCTCAGCCAGAACATGCATGGCGTTGCGATAAGAAGGGTGCCATTAAGCGACAAGCGATATCACAGAGATGGTGCACTTTGCTGCACTCGATACTCGCCTTGTCAGGTGGTGCTCTAGAGGATGTCGCATGCTAGTTTACTCCTTGAGTAGAGGACATAGCCGCGCGACTAGTTACTACACAGAAATGACGTTCAAGTTGCCCCAATCCAGATGACGACACGTGTAGGGTTGGATGCCATCAGTTACTCCAACCCAGGTGATGACACGTGTAGGGCTGGGAGCAATAAAGAAATGACGCTCGAGTTATCCTAGCTTAGATGATGACACGTGTAGGGCTGGGTACAACCTGCGACCCCAGCCCAGATGGTGACACGTGCAGGGTTGGATGCGAGCCACGCGTCCAAAACCATAACGGCCTGGAGAGAGAAGAAACCTAGCTTTAAAGGTAAAC
Source organism: Phaseolus vulgaris (assembly GCF_000499845.2). Classification (NCBI taxonomy): domain Eukaryota; kingdom Viridiplantae; phylum Streptophyta; class Magnoliopsida; order Fabales; family Fabaceae; genus Phaseolus; species Phaseolus vulgaris. The sequence goes on from NC_023750.2 coordinate 20,755,165, forward strand.
TTAACAGAATTTGCAGAGGTACGTTTTTACTACGACTCATTCAGCTAGGGTTGTGTGCTTTTCAGTACGGTCCTACAGAGCATATTTCTCTCAGTTTCTTAGGTGTTCTTGTCACTGACTTGAGCGTCGGAGCGCCACCGGCCGCAGAGGCGCCCCTTTGTGTTTTTCAGGTTCTCAGAGAGGCTATCTTTGGTGTGGACTTGGGGGGCACGTGGTGTCAAGCTGGTGAGGAAGATCGTGACGAGGCAACGCTCTTGCGCTAAGTCAACCGGCAGGATCATCTGGCGCCCACCGTGGGGCCGTATAAAAGGTGATTCCCAACCATAGTTCGTGTTTGTGGTGGTTTTGGTATTTTCTGTTCGACTGCTCGCTATCGCAGTCGATTCCTGGAGTTTTCACCGTTTGTTTGGGGTTTCTTTGAGTTGTTGAGTTTGCTGAGAAAAGATGAGGACGACACGGTCAAGTTCAGTCGCGCCGTCAACAAACGAAGATGCTGTGTCCATGACAGAAGTGATGGACATGATGAGGACGCTGCAAGAGAACGTGGCTGCATCGCGCTCTGAACAGGAAAGGATGCATGAGGCGCTGGTGGCCTCGCAAGCCAGGAATGAGGAGCTCAACAGGGTTAACGAAGAGCTGTGCAAAGCCCTGCAGGAGCGGGAGGAGCGTGCGGTCGGGGACAGATCTGCACCCCCATCCCCACCGCGCAGCTTCCCCATGCCATTTTCCCAGGAGATCATGGACTCGGTGGTCCCGGCTAACACTGTGGCGGTGAAAGCGTCTTTCACTGGGAAAGAGCACCCCGAGGCCCATCTCACGGCGTTTCATACTCAAATGATGCTCTCTGGGGGGTCTAACGCGGTTTATTATAAGGTGTTCATGAGCACCCTTAGTGGAACAGCGTTGGACTGGTTCGTCAGTATACCTACTGGCCACATTACCATTTTTCAACAGTTTTCCAAGATGTTTGTTAAGCAATATATAGTGAACAAGGAACCACCATTGGTGTCTTACGACTTGTTTGACGTGAGACAGTACCAGGGGGAGTCCCTTAAGGATTTCCTGAATAGATTTGGGGCCCAGATAGTCCGCTTGCCAGGTAAGGACGAAGAGATATTTGTGCACGCCTTCAAAAAGGGTGTGTTACCTGGGCCTTTTAGTGAGTCACTTATTAGGAGTCACCCCGCCACGTTTGCCGAAATCCGGCGACGTGCTGTGGCCCACATCGCCGCCGAGAGTGAAGTCTCCGAGAAAAGGGGAAACGTGGCCCCAGCCAAACCACCGCGCGCCCAGACGAGGGACCAGCCGCAAAGAGTAATGGAGGCAGCGGCGGGGAAGAGGGACCAGAGGATGCATCATCCTTATGATCCCAAGAAGAGTAACGGGAAGGGGAAGGGGCCAGGGCGACCCAGAGAGACTAACCGCCCACCAAGGTATGAGTTCGTGATGGGGTTGGCTGATTTGATCGCCATCCCGAATATCGTTGCCAGGCTCAAAGTGCCTGAGAAGACGAAAGAGAAGGTTTTGGGTCCTAAACCAAACACGTGGTGCGAGTTCCACAAGAGCTTTGGCCACTCCATCAACTCGTGTTTGGCTTTGGGATACCAACTCGCCGAGTTGGTTAAGTGCGGATTCCTGAAAGATTACTTGCTGGAAAAGCAAGCGGGCCAATCAGCGGGTTCCCAACCAGCGAGCAACGAAGGACAGCAGCACGAGGTGCCCATTCACAGTGAGATCCACACCATAGCTGGTGGATTCTCCGGCGGGGGTTGCACTGCGTCGCAACGCAAGAAGTACGCGAGGTCAATGATGTTAGTGGAGGTTTTTGAGGATCACTCACCCGACGTGGACATCACGTTTACCAAGGGGGACCTTAGGGACGTTGTGCCTCACGACAACGACCCTATTGTGATCTCGCTTGTCACGGCGGGAAGGACTGTCCACCGGGTCCTGGTCGACCAAGGAAGCTCAGCAGATGTGATGTTTGGGCCGACTTTTGAAAAGTTACAATTGTCCCCAGATCAACTAAGGCCATATGGGGGCTGCTTGTACAGTTTCGCCGGAGACCAAGTGGAGGTGAGGGGGTATATTGAGTTGAGGACGAACTTCACTGATGGTTTGGTTTCACGAACGGAGAAGATCAGGTATCTTGTCGTAAACGCCCTGTCAGCGTACAACATACTGTTGGGAAGGCCAACGCTCAACAGAACAGGAGTTGTGCCTTCGACAAGGCACATGAAGGTCAAACTGCCGTCTATGGAGGGTCTGATCATCACTATTCGCTCCAACCCGAAGGAGGCGAAGAAGTGTTACGAAAACAGCCTCAAGAACAAGAGGTCTGTGTGCCACGTAACCACAACGTGTCCCCCTGGTGCGGAGCCGGCGCAGGAATCCCGGCGGGTTTCGCATACGGCGGTAGAGGTGGTCATCGAGGGCGATGTGCCGATGGAGGATGTAGAGGCGAGATCCAAGAGCTTGGAGGGAGAAAGAAACTGCTCGGAGACCGCAAGAGAAACCGGTATCGCGAGGGCGCTGATCGCCAGCGAAAGGAAACCTCAGCCAGTAGAGGAATGGCTCGAAAAGGAGATCAGCGGCAAGGTGTTTAAGTTGGGAAGAACCTTGGATAGTGAGACGCAAGACCAAATTCCCAAGGTGATAAGTAGACATTTGGATGCGTTTGCGTGGGCTGCTTCAGATATGCCGGGAATCGACCCCGATTTCTTGTGCCACCGCTTAGCAATGGACCCCCAAGTCAGGCCCATCCGCCAAAGAAGAAGAAAGTTCAATGAGGAGAAGAGACAAGCGATCAAAGAAGAGACACAAAAACTCCTTGCAGTGGGCCACATCAGGGAGATCCAATATCCAGAATGGCTCGCCAATGTTGTTCTGGTTAAGAAGAGTAGCGGAAAATGGCGGATGTGTGTCGACTTCACAGACCTGAACAAGGCCTGCTCAAAGGATTCTTATCCTTTGCCAAGCATAGACGCCCTGGTGGACAGTGCATCGGGGTGCAAGCTGCTCAGTTTTCTAGATGCTTTCTCGGGGTACAACCAAATCAAAATGCACCGCATGGATGAGGAGAAGACCGCCTTCATGACGGAAAGGTCATGCTATTGCTACAGGGTAATGCCCTTCGGGTTGAAGAATGCAGGGGCTTGTACCAAAGGCTGATGGACAAGGTGCTCGTACCTATGCTCGGAAGGAATGTATAGGCATACGTCGACGACATGGTCGTGACGTCCCTGGAGAAAGACAAGCATGTCGCTGACTTGGAAGAGTTGTTCATCACGATAGCCAGGTACAAGCTGAAACTAAATCCTGAAAAGTGTGTTTTTGGTGTAGAAGCAGGGAAATTTCTGGGGTTTCTCCTGTCGGAGAGGGGAATCGAGGCTAACCCCGAGAAGTCTGCCGCCATTTTGGCAATGAAGAGCCCCGCCACTGTAAAGGAGGTGCAGCAACTCACGGGGCGGATGGCCGCCCTATCTCGATTCGTGTTGGCAAGCGGGAAGAAGGGCCACCCATACTTCCAGTGTTTGAAAAGGAACAACAGGTTTGTCTGGACGAAGGAGTGTGAGGAGGCCTTCGCAAAGCTCAAGGAATATTTGGCGAGCCCGCCAGTTCTATGCAAGCCCCAAGCCGCAACACCGCTCAGGCTGTACTTCGCCATAACTGAGAGGGCAATCAGCGCAGTGCTCGTCCAGGATCAAGATCAAATCCAAAGGCCCATGTATTTCGTTAGCAAGGTGCTGCAAGGCCCAGAGGTGAGGTACCAGGCCCTAGAAAAGGCAGCATTAGCGATTGTATTCTCGGCGAGGAGACTGCGCCATTACTTCCAGAGGTGTTGGTGATGACTGATTTGCCATTCCAGAAGGTTCTGAAGAAACCCGATGTGGCCGGAAGGATGGTGAAGTGGGTGGTCGAGCTGTCGGAATTCGACATCAAATATGAACCCCGGGGATCGATCAAGGGGCAAGTCTTCGTCGATTTTGTGGTCGAGTTGTCCTCTGAAATAGCGCAGAACGCCGAAGATGACTTTCGTTGGGTACTCTCGGTTGATGAGTCGTCCAACCAGCTGGGCAGTGGGGCTGGGGTCATTTTGGGAGGGCCCAACGGAGTGTTGATAGAGCAATCATTGAGGTTTGCTTTCAAAGCAAGCAACAATCAAGCAGAGTATGAGGCTTCGATCGCCGGAATCCTGTTGGCAAAGGAAATGGGGGCGAAGGTGCTGATGGCCATAGCGATTCGTTGTTGGTCACTGGACAAGTGACTGGCGAGTTCCAAGCCAAGGACCCGCAGATGGCAGCCTACTTGGAGTACGTGCAAGAGCTAAGGAGATCTTTCGCTTTGTTTGAAGTGGTGCACGTGCCGAGAGAGTAGAATGCCCGAGCTGACTTGCTAGCCAAGCTCGCCAGTTCGGGCAAGGGGGCAGACAGAGGACTATCATTCAAGAAACCTTGAAGGCGCCTTGAGCATTCGTGGCAGACCACCAGGTTCTTCATGTTTGCAGATCGATGGAAAGAACGGCGAGAAGTCATAGATCCCTAACGCAGGAAACTGTGAGGGCGCCGAGGGTCAGAGCACGCCCAGCAGAAGAGGTGAGATCGATGCAAGTTTGCGCTGTCCACGAGCCAGACACGTGGATAACGCCATACCAACGCTATTTAGCGGATGGCGTGCTTCCAGTTGACTCAACAGAGGCCAGAAAAATAAAAAAGAGCTCCAGCAAGTTTACCCTTATCGACGGCGAGCTCTACAGGTTCGGATTTACACACCCTCTTCTCATATGAAGTATTTGGTTGAAGTATTTGGTTGTGGCAATCGAATACTTCACGAAATGGATTGAAGCAGAGTCAGTAGCCCAGATCACCACGCACAAAATCCAAAGTTTCGTATGGAAGAATATTGTGTGTCGTTTTGGCGTGCCCAAGCGTCTAATATCAGACAATGGGACCCAGTTCGCAAGCCACCTGTTGAAGAAGTTGTGCGAGGACATCGGGACACAACAGGTGTTTGCTTCCGTGGAACACCCGCAAACGAATGGGCAAGTAGAGTCCGTTAATCGGGTTCTGCTCAGAGGATTGAAGAGGAGGTTGGAAAAGGCCAAGGGGTCTTGGGCTGAGGAGGTTCCCCGCATAGTGTGGGCATACCATACTACTGAGCAATCGAGAACCCACGAAACCCCATTTAGCTTGGTGTACGGGTGCGACGCGATGATTCCGGTTGAATCCAAGAGAGCTCACCGAGATTTCTGAACTTCGTGTCAGAAGACTCAAACGAAGAAAGGAGGATGAACTTGGACTTGCTGGATGAGGTCAGGGAGGAAGCGCGGGTGAAGGCCGAGGCAGTAAAGAGAAGGGTCAAGCGCAAATACAACTCCAAGATAAAGCCGAGGCAGTTCAGAGATGGAGACCTAGTGATGAGGAAGGCCCATCAGTACGTGATGGAAAACAAATTGTCACCCAAGTGGACAGGTCCATTCAGAATAACCGAAGCACTCGGGAATGGCGCCTACCGCTTAGAGACGCTGGAGGGAGGGGCGATCCCTCGCACTTGGAACGCCACCCACCTCAAGTTTTACTACAGTTAAGGCATTGAAAGTAGCAATAAACTCCAACAGTTCAAGATGTATCAGTTTAAAAAAAATTTCAAGGGGGCACTCTTTTTTCCCTGAGAAGGGTTTTTAATGAGACCACCCAATAAAGAAGGTTTCGAAGTTTATCGAAGTTTCCCAGTTGTTAAGTTTGCATGCTGTTTGTTTTTCAAAGTTAGTTGGGCGTACCATACCACTGAGCAGTCAGGAACCCACGAGACCCCGTTTAGTTTGGTTTATGGATGTGATGCGATGATTCCAGTCGAAATCCAAGAAAGCTCGCCGAGATTTCAGAACTTTGTGGCGGAAGACTCGAACGAAGAAAGAAGAATGAATCTGGATTTGCTGGATGAGGTCAGGGAGGAGGCGAGAGTGAAGGCTGAAGCAGTAAAGAGAAAGATTGAGCGAAGGTATAACTCTAAGGTAATGTCAAGACAGTTTAGAAATGGCGATCTGGTGATGAGGAAGGCCCATCAGTACGAGATGCAGAACAAGTTATCGCCTAAGTGGACGGGACCGTTCAGAATAACCGAGGTGCTCGGGAACGGTGCCTACCGCTTGGAGACGTTAGAAGGAGGGGCGATTCCTCGCACTTGGAACGCCACACATCTCAAATTGTATTACAGTTAAAGCCTTGTAAGTAAAGACGAACATGAAGAGATTTGAATAGTTTCTGTTAAAACAATTTCAAGGGGGCACTCTTTTTTCCCTAAGGAGGGTTTTTAATGAGGCCACCTAATAAAGAAGAGTTTTTTACAGTTTAAAGCTTCTAAGTTCGCATGCTTATTGTTTTGAAGTTTTTAGAAAAAAGACCTTATCACTTGTACGTGATCTAAGGTAGCAGTAAAGTTATATTGCATGCTTCATAGTTAAAGGTTTTAAAGTCCCCGTCGTTTTTCGGCGATCGGTGACAACAGTTAAAAGTTTTAAAGACCTCATCGTCTTTCGGCGATCGGAGGCACCAGTAGTGTAAAAAGCCCTCAACGCCCTCGTGCATTTTGAGGAAAAAGAAGAAGTCCTCCTCGCCTTTGAGCGAATGAAGGCAAGAACAGATTGAAAGACCTCTTTGCATAAGCAGATTGAGGCAAGATTAAAAGTCCTCAGTGCATCCAGGGGGAGGAGATGTACACCCTGGGCAAGTTGAGGCACCAGAGAAAGTCCTTCTCACCTCAGAGTGAGTTCAGGCAAGATAAAACTGAAAAGTCAGGGGTGTTCGTGACCTTAAACGGCGGGAAGGGAAGGTCGATGGAAAACGCCTTTTTCCCCTTTAAGTGAAACATCAATATTGACCCAGTAAGACCAGACAAAGCTTATGCGCTTGCGGGCGGTGTGAAGATAGATAAAACCTTCTCGTCTTGAACGAGCTCAGGTGCGGTGTGAAGGGTGGATGAAGATAAAGGATAACTGAGGTAGGTTCGAAGAGAACACCTCACTATCCAGATCATTGTTCTAAAAATCAGGGAGGTAGAGAAGGATCCGAAAGGCGCCTTTACCCCCAAATGAGGGAACAATGATCAAGTTATGCAAAGAAGAAAGGTAACATCGCCTGAACCCTATGGCGTGAAGGTTGAGATAGTGAAGGCGTTGTGCGACGAGTGCCGGATCAGAAGAGTTCCAGGCGATGAAGAATATCTCACCTCATGATGTGAATGTAACTACAAGAACACGTGATTCTTGACATTCTTAGGAACAACTTGAGCTGGATTTAAAAGGCACTCTACTTTAGAATTGGATCAATGTTCTAAATTCAAGAACTCACCAAAACTAAGCACCAACCAAGACTCATATTGAAGTCCATGTATTGTCAAATTGAATCAAAACAAAAGGAAAGAAAAACAAGAATTAAAACTGGACAAAATTTAAATGATAGCTACTGAACCAAAAAAGAATTAAGAACACATTGCTGGAAACACAAAATAAACGGTAGAAAAAGAAGTAAACTCTAGGAATCAAAACTACCGAATGGAAAATTGAAGAAAAGGGAAGAAGAACACTTATAGAATAAGATGCTTGCTGGATTTTGAGAATTGGAAGAAGCCATTCACGCCACTTGGAACCTTGAACCAAGATAAGTGATGGAGTGCCACCACTTGAAGCTCACCATAGCTCACAAGATAAGGCAAAGAAGAGGAAGACTCAAAACTCACAAATTCTCTCCAAAATTGAGTATAGTCTCTCTACTATAAAATTCCAATCTGAATTGTGAAGGACCTAAGCCCTCCTTTTATAGGAGTAAGGGCTGGTCATTTACAGAGCTTATTCCCTAAGCTACCCAAAAAACTCCTAAGATCACACCCCCCTTACTAAGCTCACTCCCCAAGCTTCTAGAATTTGCTAAACTAAAGCCTAAAGATGCTTTTACAAAAGAGGTGTCTCATGTTTCCCTCTAAGCACCTTTCTAAACATTATTCTATATTATTTACAATTTAAAAGAAACTATAAAGAGAGATATTTAATATGAAGCCTATTATTTGAGAGTTTGTAGACTTCTTTATCTTTAGGCTTGATCTTCTCTTTGACTTCTTTTAATTTGTGAGAAGACTAGAAGGAAGAACTTCAAATGTGTAGGTGAAAATCCTCTTCCTTCATTAATAAAATCCTCTCCTAGTGGATATCCATCACACTTCACTTGGCAGATCAGGTAAACTGTGTTTTAATACTAGTTTGAGTTAAAACCTGCTGCCTAGCAAGTGATTTTATGTTAAGGTTTGTTACCTTAAGTTCACAAGTTTTATTGAATGCCATCGCCGAAGAGTTGATAGCTGCTCAAATTTACTTTGAGTTAACAGTTCACTAAGTTTGTTATAAGGTTAACAATTTGCTCGAGTTAAAAGCAGTATGTGAAGGGTTAAGTTCAAGTATTGCTGAGTTCATGCAGTTGAGTAAGTTTCGCCAGTTATGTTAGTTAACCCCACAGCAGATAGAGGCAAAGAGCAATTCGAAAGATGGCTCTCCTCCCAGGTGAGCAAAGATGAAATTAGAAGGTGGTCCCGCAAGGGACGCTTTCAGTTAAAGGGAAGATGACGTCGCCAGAAGCCCATGGTTTGAGATTGGAACAGAAAGAGAACCGCACAGCGGAGGCCGCGTCTGCGAAGTTCTGAGCGACGATGTAGAGACGCCTTTGGCCCTTGGTGGGTCGGGCAAGAGAAGTTCCAGGTGCTAAATGGTTTGCAGAAAGTTAAGTACCGGTTGGCGCAAAGTACGTTGGGTCGAGAAAGGTTAAGTACCGGTTGGTGCAAAGTACGTTAAGTTAAGAAAGAACCATCCAGTTAAACCAGTTGATTGCACATCAGAAAAATTAGAAGATTATATATATATATATATATATAGATATGTATATATGTGCACACGAGCATCGAACAGTTCGAACAAAATGAAAATTGTTACAGACCAAGGTAAAGCATAAGAGTTTTCAAGGAGATAAGTCAATCGGGGGCACGATCTTGCCATCCACCACCTCGTTGTACACTGAGAACTCAGAAAGATCGAGGTCAGGATATTTGCAAGCAAACTGCTCCAAAGCAACGCCAAAGCCGGAAGTTAGAACCTGGGCAGCCTCAAGCTGAAGCTCGTCGATCTTCGTCTTGAACCCACTGTTCTCTTCACGAACCTGGGTGACTTCAAGCTCGAGCTCGTCGGCCTTCTTCTTGAGCCCGCTGTTCTCCTCGCGAACTCGAGCTAGCTCAGCAACAGTTTCACTGAGTTGTTGGGAGGCCTTATCCCGATCTTGCTCAACCTTTCCCATAAGGGTCTCTCTATCGATTGACCTCTTCTCTAGGTTGACCATCTTCTGAGCGTCAGTCTTCTTTGCCTCTTCCAGCGCGGCAATTTTCTCCCTCAGAGGGACGATCTTGCTCTCCAGCTCGACAGCGTCTTGGAGTTTGTCATGAAGGTTCTTGCGCAGCTCTATGTTATCTTGCTGCACGCTCTGGAGCTTGTCCTTGAGGGCGTTTTCAACTCGCGAAAACTCCAAGCCTTGCATCATCATATCGCACTTGGTCTTTTCGGCTTCAGCTTTCACGGTGCTCGCCACCTCCTGGTTGATCCGATTGTCGAGCTCAAACTTCTCCAAGGAGTCTTTGAGCCCTTCGCCGACGATTTGGGGAAGACAATCGTCAACCATGGCACTTAGGTGCACGGTGAAGGACTTCAAAGCTTCGAGGAAGGTTGGTGTTCACCACCACCCTCGCAAGGTTGGACGGCGGAGGGAGCTTCGAGGCGTGGTGGTGAGGCAGGCAGCTTCTCGGCGGCTTGTGAGGAGGCTTGTGTGTCAGCAAGTTGCTCAGGAGCGGCCTCAGCAACTGAAGCGTTTGAAACGAAAACATCCCCAGCGGACTCGAATGGTGTGGAGGCGCTGGGGGGTTCTCGATGAAGTTTGGAGCGGCACTCTCAATTGCTGGGGGCTCGGTCACCGCCACCCTTTGCCTTTTGCAGATTAGCCCGTCCTCAGTGCTTTCATCCGCCTCTTCGTCAGATATTACCTTGGGGGCTTTCCTTTTGGCCTTCTTAAGAGGTAGTTTTTTGCGTTGGGGGGCTGGAAGAGCGGCAGCAGCGGGTGGACCAGCTGGCGGGGGTTGGCCCTGGGCGACGGCGATCTCCACAATAGAATTCAGGATCGTTTGAGAGCCCGCCGCGAGCCTATGGGACCTGGCTATGGCGCGTAGCACAGCCATCCTATCTTGTCCCAGCATTGTATCTGCAAAGGGTGCCAACAGTTATCAACTAGCACAGAGAATTGACAGGTAATAATGCATGAAGGATTTTGAAACCATATGCGAAGTGGAACAGCAACATCAAAGTAGGAATGAGAAAATGCTAAGTCAGTTTTAATGCGAAGTGAGAGCCTTGGTGTTGGGAAAGGGGCTAACCTATGTACATGTCGAGTTGGCCCTCAAGGAATTAAAAGGAGATTATCTGAGCAGTGGGAAGGGTGATGTTGGCAGAAGCCACGCTCTTCCAGAAGATACAAAGGTCTTTGTCCAACTCCCCCATGTTGTTAGGGCTTCGTGGTCTCCTGAAGTTGTCCTTGGGATCCTTGTTCCCATTGTTCACCCAATACAAGGGGAAGCCGTCAAGCAACGAAGGATCTTGATCGTTCTGGCACACCTTGACGAATTTCCCCTTCCAATCTTTGTAGGATTGCTGGAAGATAGAGAGGATTGACCTCCCAACAATCCCATTCAAGCTGACCCAGGGGCGATCTCCGGGATTCTTTGCCTCAAATAGGAAGAGGAAAACATCAACCGAAACCAGTAGCCCCAGGTGCGCGCAGAGGATTTGGAACGCCCTCACGAATGCCCAGTTGTTGGGATGGAGCTGGGCAGCGGCGATGTTGAGCTCGATCAACAGCTCCCTCTCGAAGCGAGAGAAAGGAAACCTGAGTTTCACTTTCTTGAACAGCGTAGCGTAGATGAAGCAAAACAACTCGCCATTGTTCCCCTTATCGTCCGCACAGATTGGTTCTCTAGGGAGGCAAGGCAGCACTGTCACTTTGTTATCATGCTCCTTGTGAAATGAAAGGTCAGATCGATCCCCTTTCCTCAGTCGAAGCACCCCCACCTCAGTATTTATCGATGAGGTTTCCTTCAGTAGAATCGGGGAGGCCCAAGGATAGAGCTTTTTGTAATCTTGCGAAGGAAGGGAGACTCCCCCGGTTTGTGGTGGAGTTGCTATGGTAAGATTGGCGCGAGAAGAAGCAGGCCTCTCAGCCTGTGTGGAAGGAGCACCAGAGGCTCGTGGGGGGTTGCGTGTTGGTGGAGGGTTCGTCCCAGTGGTAACCCTACGAGTTTTGGGAGGAGGGTTTCGCGATGAGGAAGGAGGATTAGCGGTGGCCTTTGTCTGAGCCATCGCAGGAACTGCAAAGGAAAGGAAAGGGAGGAGATGAGGATAGCGAGAGAATGACTCGATTGAAGACGAAGAAGATAGAACGAGTGAGAATTCACTGGGGTTGACGTTATCAGGAACGAACCCTTAAGTTACGAGAAAAAGAAAAAACAACCCACAGCGTATGCTTCAGGCAGTTAATGGATGATGCAAACCGATTAAAATGCAACAAATATTAGTGGAAGGAGTAAAAGAGTTACCTTTTGATGATCGGATGAGTGTTGGAAGGAGTTGAAGATTGAGGGAGACGTAGGTTTCGTAGTTCGCAGAGAGAGCGTTCAGAATGCTTGAAGATGAAGAAAGATAATGAAACAGTGAATAGCGCGAAGGGTTTAAGGGTTTCGAACGTTGCAGGAAGCATAAACGACAAGGGAAAATGGTCGTTGATGGGTCCACGTGTCGAACGATCGAAGGAGTTGGTGAAATGTCAAGTCAGTGAACAGTTTTAGCGCCAACGCGCAAAGCCACATAAGCCGCCGGATTTAAACTCTTTAGTCTCCTCGCTGAGCAAGTCGCAACTCAAGATTGGGGGGCTTTTGTACCGACCAGGTCATCGGGTTTGATGACATGTCTTGCACGTGCTCGGGTGGGGCGTGCTCAGTGGAACACGTAGGCTAGAAAAGATGAATGGTTCAGCAGTGGGCATAGTCGCCGATCGGTGAATTGGCGTTCTCCGATCTCTGGTGTGCGTAACCGGCGGTCACCAGAGTTACGTCACAGTCGCCGTATGAGAGTGCTAGGAGATCAGATGATCAGAGATCGCCGGAGAATGCTAGGAGATCGGGTGGTTTACACGCCGCCACAAGGAGCACATCGTCGGATCTCCCAGTAAACTTAGTTAAAGCTGTTGAAAGCTCAGAAGGGTAATTTCAAGCGTGTAAGTTCAGTAAGACGATTGTTGCACCAGCATGGGGCATGAGGCCGAGGGGGTTGGGGGGAACACCTTGCTCATTAGCGACAGGATTCCCAGAGTGGACATTCGTTGGTGGCAAGGTTTCCCCAGCTAGAGCATGCATGGCGTAGCAATAAGGAGGGTGCCACTTGCGACGAGCGATATCACAGAGACGATGCACTTTTTTGCATCCGATACTCGCCTTGTCAGGTGGTGTTTCATAGCGCATTACGTGCTAGGTTGCTCCTTGAGTTGAGGACTTAGCCGCGTGACTGGCTACTACGCAGAAGTGACGTTCAAGTTGCCCCAGCCCAGATGACGACACGTGTAGGGTTTGATGCTCTCAGTTACTCCAACCCAGATGATGACACGTGTAGGGCTAGGAGAAATAAAGAAGTGACGCTCCAGTTATCCTAGCTCAGATGATGACACGTGTAGGGCTGGGTGCTACCTGCCATCCCAGCCCAGATGGCGACACGTGCAGGGCTGGATGCGAGCCACGCATCCAAAAGCATAACGGCCTGGAGAGAGAAGAAACCTAGCTATAAAGGTAACCTTAACAGAATTTGCAGAGGTAAGTTTTTCATACGACTCATTCTGCTAGGGTTGTGTGCCTTTAGTACGGTCCTACAGAGCATATTTTCTCTTAGTTTCTTGGGTGTTCTTGTCACTGACTTGAGCGTCGGAGCGCCACCGGCCGCAGAGGCGCCACTGTGTGTTTTTCAGGTTCTCAGAGAGGCTATCTGCTGTGTGGACTTGGAGGGCACGTGGTGACAAGCTGGTGAGGAAGACTGTGACGAGGCAACGCTCTTGCGCTAAGTCAACCAGCAGGATCAAGAGTGGTTTTCGTTCGAGCCATCTTAAGGAGAAAAGCTAAGGGGAGGAGAAGGAAAAAAGAGAGAAAAAGGTAGAGTTCAGAAAGGAGAGTTTGAGCGTTTCAGAAATTCAAAAAGCAAAGAGACGCGAAAACAAAGAGCATAAATCATAAAGTGAAAAAGACATAAACAGTCCCAGAACAGTTATAACATGTTAAGAGTATCGTAATCATAAAGCAAGGGTGATCATAAAGTAGAGAACATACCTTTGAGCAATTAGGTTTCGAAGGGTCGCAGTGGTTGATGAAGAAGAAAGAGCGTTTGAGAGCAAGGAATGCTTGAGAAATTATAAGAAAAGTAATGAAACAGTGAAGGAGCGTAGGGGTTTGAGGGGTTTAACGTATACGAAGAAGCGCAAGCGACAACGAGTCTTAGCCGTTGATCCTGCCACGTGTACACTGATCATGCCCAGGTGACACTAGTGTAAAAAGAAGAAAAGGATATGCTTTATTTAGTGCGGCTTTTGCACTACCCGCTTTCGTAAAAAACGCAGTTGCATTTTTGAAATTATTTTGATTTACGAATGCGGTTATTTGTATAGCCGCATTTGTAAATCAAAGCACTTGATTTACGAATGCGGTTATTTGTATAACCGCACTTGTAAATTAAAGCGCTTGATTTACGAATGCTGTTATTTGAATAACCGTTGTACCGTCCCGTACCCGGGCGTTGACTAAGTCAAGGTCAAAGTCAACACCAGGGGTCAAAGTCAACGCAAGGCGTTGCCTAGGTGAAGAGACGCTAAGTGCCAACGTCGTCAAGAAAAGGCGTCGCCAAGGGAGAAGGCGTCGCCTAGGTGAAGGCGTCCCCCAACCAGGGCGTCGCCAGATCAAACATTACTAAGGCAAGGCAATCACAGTGTGGTTCCCCGATACCCATGGGTAGGAAAGACCATGGAGGGAGCGACGCCGTGGGAAGGCCTCAGGTCCCGATAATCCGGGGCAGTGATAAAGAGAAGGAAAATGTGGCTTCAAAGCCATAGTGATAGCACCAGTGTAGGGCAGCCTGACTCGTGAAGTACCCCTGCCGCCCCAGAGATGCCTTTGGGACAGATACGACTCAAGAGGAAGGTCACGCCCAGGGTAGCCGGGTGCAGGGTACGAGAGGAAGGCAGATACGCTCTCAAAGTAAGTGACTAGATGATTGGGGGCATGAGTTGGCACCCAAAAAGTCACCCCTTGCGCAGTAGCACTCCCAGGCAGGAGGGCTCGCACGTAGAAACGTCCCCAGATGGGTCATGGCGTCGTGAGGTCCTCCACGTGTACGACAGCCAGGTCAGAATAGAAACACCCTTTAGTCAGGTACCAGGTAATTAAAGTCACTCAATACAGTTTCCGTTTCGAGCATTCAGTTACTATAATGGCTCCCAAGCGTTTCAACGTCTTAAATGCGCTACTTTTTCTAATTAGACACGTTGATTGAGTGCGTTACATTTGTGATTAAAGGCGCTTTAAGGCGCTTTAAATGCTTAGGTAGTTTAAATAGCGCTGGGAATGTTGGGAACGGGGTTCGAACTTTAGGCAAATTTTCCAGACACACTCTAGTTGCTTGCTCGAGCCTTGAGGTTACGCACAAGGGACTAGGGAAAGATTGTTTGCCAGAACGAGAATATACACACAATACACAGTTCTTTTTACCACCTTCGGAGTGCCATACGCGGTGCTCAGATATGGAGGTGCACAGTTTTGGTGTTTCTTGCTGGCTGACTTGAGCGTCGGAGTGCAAACGGCCGCTAGGGCGCCCTTTTGTCCTTTTTTTTTGCAGGAATCCACAGGTAACCAGTGGGAAGGAGTCCCTAGCTGACGGTTGAGGTCGCGCACGAAGACGTCCCAGTCAACCGGACGGAACATTTGGCGTCCACCGTGGGGCCGATATAAAACATTAGTCCCATTACAAGTTCGAGAAAATCTACCAAGTTAGAGTAACGTTGGAGGAGGTTGGAGTGACAATGGCCCCCACCAGACGAGGTACAGCACGCGCAGCCCCTGCAGAACTATCCATGCAACAGGTCCTGGAGATAATGAGGGTGCTGCAGCAGGATATGGGCGGAGTCGAAGCTGGAACAGGAACGCCTGCAGGCAGATCTCGAAGCCTCGCATGAGAGGAATGAGGAGCTCCACCGCGTAAATGAGGAGTTGCGCCGGGGCCTGAGAAATGATCGGGGGCGACATGGACATGACGAGATGGAGAACCATTCCCCACCAAGGGAGTTTTCCACTCCCTTCTCGCAGGAGATTCTAGATGCAGTGATCCCGAACACGTTCGCGGGGCCCAAGGTGATCTTCACCGGGATGGAGGACCCAGAGACGCACCTTGCTGCATTTCACACACAGATGGTCCTGGTAGGCGGTTCGGACGCTGCCAAGTGCAAGCTCTTTATGAGCACCCTGACTGGGTTGGCTATGGACTGGTTCATCAGCCTCCCAGACGATCATATCACATCTTTCCGCCAATTGTCACGATTGTTCAGGGAACAATACTTAGCAAACAAGGCCCCGCCGCCGGTCTCCTACGATTTGTTTGATGTGAACCAGTATCAAGGGGAGACCCTGAAGGAATACATCAATCGCTTCGGGGCCCAGGTCGTGAAAGTTGGTACGACAGAGGAGCCTATGATCGTGTACGCGTTCGTGAAAGGCGTATGCCCCGGTCCTTTTGGAGAATCCATCATTCGCAACCGCCCTAGGACTTTCGCTGAGCTACGGCGTCGGGCGGTAGAACATATTGCTTCTGAAGGGGAGGTGTGCGTGAAGCGCACCAGCGTCGTACCCTCACGCCCGAGGGGACCGGCGCGAGCTCAACCCGTCAGGGTCAATGAGACCACGACGGGAAGAAAGAAGCCAGATGCGAGACGCCCCTACGAGGCCAGAAAGCCCCAGCCCCGGGGTCCAGCGGGAGGCGATCGCCCGGCCAGAGAAAGAGCGAGACCGGCGAGGTACAACTTTGTGGTGGAGCTGAAGAACCTGATCGCCGTGCCTAATATAGCTGAGACTGAGGCGACCGGCGAAAACTGACAAGGTGTTAGGGCCTCGCAAAGACTCTTGGTGCGAGTTCCACGAGGCTTTCGGGCACCACATTGATAACTGCCTGTCGTTGGGTTACCAGCTAGATGAGCTGGTGAAAACTGGGTTTTTGAAGGATTATGTCGCGGAGCCCACAACGACCGCCACCTTGCCGCCGCCGGCAGAAGAACCAGCACACGAGATGCCTGTGCTTGGCGAGGTCCACACCATTGCTGGAGGTTTTTCCGGCGGGGGACCCACCGCCTCCCAGCGGAAGAAATACGCGAGGGGGGTCAATTCAATCGAAGAGAGAATCTAGGGTGAGCCATGGGAGTCGGATCTCGTGTTCACGAGAGGAGATCTCCGAGATGTGGTATGATCCCCACGACAACGACCCTGTTGTCATCTCAGTCGTCACAGCCGAAAGAAAGGTGCACAGAGTGTTTGTCGACCAGGGAAGTTCGGCAGACGTCATGTTCTTGTCGACATTTAATAAGTTACGGTTGTCCCCCGACCTGTTGAGGCCCTACACGGAGTGCCTGTATGGGTTTGCGGATAACCAGGTGGAAGTCCGGGGTTACCTGGAGTTGAGGACTACGTTCACGGATGGAGAGGCCTCGTGTACCGAAAGCATCTGGTACCTGGTCGTGAACGCCAACTCCGCCTACAATATTTTGCTGGGCAGGCCGGCATTAAACCGTTTGAACGCGGTGTCCTCCACACGCCACATGAAGATGAAGCTGCCGAACCTTAGCGGCAAGGTCATAGTTATCAAGTCGGATCAGGAGGAGGCAAGGAAATGCTATGAGAACAGCCTGAAAACGAAGAGAGGCGTGTTCATGGTATATGAACGTCCGCCGAGCGCGGACACGACGATGATTGAGGCGACGCCTGCTGGGTCGACGCCTAATGAGGCCATACCGGCGAGGGCAACGCCCGAAGCAGATGCACCTATGGTGGAAGGCCCTGACGACGCTGCGCCCGTGGAAGAGGCGGCGCCCGTCGAGGATGATAGTAGGGAACAGCCAGCGGCTAACGCCGTAGAAAGGGAGATTGGCGGCAAGACATTCAAGTTAGGAAGTTTGTTGAGCCCAGAAGAACAGGAAGGGGTGGCAGAAGTGATTTCGCGCCACCTAGATGCCTTCGCATGGTCCGCCTCGGATATGCCCGCATCGACCCCGATTTCCTGTGTCACCACCTCAGCATGGACGCCACGGTCCGCCCCGTGCGCCAGAGAAGGAGAAAGTTCAATGAAGAGCGACAGCAGGTGGTGAAGGACGAAACGCAGAAGCTGTTGAGGGCTGGCCACATCAGGGAGATTCAATATCCTGAGTGGCTTGCCAATGTCGTCTTGGTGAAAAAGGCGAATGGAAAGTGGAGGATGTGCGTGGACTTCACAGACTTGAATAAGGCGTGCCCAAAGGACTCGTACCCGCTGCCCAGCATCGACGCCTTGGTGGACAGTGCGTCCGGCAGCAAAGTGCTGAGTTTCCTGGACGCCTTCTCAGGGTACAACCAGATCAAGATGCACCCGAGAGATGAGAACAAAACTGCGTTCATGACTGAGACCTGCAGTTACTGCTATAAGGTGATGCCTTTTGGGCTGAAAAACGCGGGCGCCACGTGCCAAAGGTTAATGGACAAGGTCCTGGCGCCAATGCTCGGGAGGAATGTGTACGCCTATGTAGACGACATGGTGGTGGCGTCGCAGGATAGGGCGCAGCACATGGCGGACCTGGAGGAGTTGTTCGTCACAATATCCAAGTACCGCCTCAAGTTAAACCCTGAGAAGTGTGTTTTCGGGGTAGAGGCCGGTAAGTTCTTGGGTATTATGCTCACAGAGAGGGGGATAGAGGCGAACCCCGACAAATGCGTGGCGATTATCGCCATGCGAAGCCCGACGTCGGTAAAGGAGGTGCAACAGCTGACAGGGCGGATGGCGGCGCTCTCAAGGTGTGTTTCCGCCGGGGGAGAGAAGGGGCATCCATATTTCCAGTGCCTCAAGAGAAACAGTCGCTTTGCATGGACTGACGAATGCGAAGTGGCTTTCATTAAGTTAAAGGAGTACCTGGCGACGCCACCGGTCCTCTGCAAACCGGTAACAGGTGTGCCCCTCCGGTTATATTTTACTGTAACGGAGCGGGCTATCAGCTCTGTGTTAGTCCAGGAGCAGGACCAGAGTCAAAAGCCCATCTATTTTGTAAGCAAGGCATTACAAGGAGCTGAGACGAGATACCAAGCGCTGGAGAAGGCAGCGCTAGCGGTAGTGTTTTCTGCCAGGAGGCTCCGTCATTACTTCCACAGCTTCACGGTGGTGGTGATGACAAACCTCCCTATACAGAAGGTGCTGCAGAAGCCTGACGTGGCGGGAAGAATGGTGCGTTGGGCGGTGGAACTGTCAGAATTCAACATCCAGAATGAGCCTAGAGGATCCATCAAAGGGCAGGTATACGCAGATTTTATAGCAGAACTTTCACCCGAAGGTGAGCAAGAGGTGGAAGTGGGCTCGCAGTGGCTGCTCTCGGTTGATGGCTCTTCCAACCAACAAGGGAGCGGAGCGGGAATAGTCTTGGAGGGACCCAACGGCATACTGATTGAGCAGGCCCTGCGCTTCGCCTTCAAGGCAAGTAACAATCAGGCAGAATACGAAGCCCTGATAGCAGGAATGCTCCTGGCCAAGGAGATGGGCGCGCAAAACCTCCTGGTGAAAAGCGACTCCTAGCTGATTACGGGGCAGGTGTCGGGTGAGTTTCAGGCGAAGGACCCACAGATGGTGGCGTATCTGAAATACGTCCAGTTGTTGAAGGGAGCATTCAACGCTCTTGAGCTGATACATGTCCCGAGGGAGCAGAATGCCAAAGCTGACCTGCTTGCAAAGCTGGCCAGCTCAGGCAAGGGGGGTAGACAGAGGACAGTGATCCAAGAGACTCTCAAAGCTCCGCGTAGATTCGTGGAAGACAACAGGGTGGATGTCCTCCAGATTTATACAACAAGCGGAAGGCCGAGGAGTCATTGCTCTTTTACACAGGATACGCAGAGGGTGCCCCGCATCAGCACGTACGCGGATGTGCCCGAGGGAGAGCAAATGCAGGTATGCGTTTTGACCGAGGGAGACACCTGGATGATGCCCTACAAGCGATACCTGGCGGATGGGGCTCTCCCAGTAGACCCTGAAGAGGGTAAAAAGGTCAAAAGAAATGCCGCAAGATACACTCTGGTGGATGGGGTGTTGTTCAGGAACAGTTTCACTCACCCTATCCTAACGTGCGTAAGTGGCGACGAGTGCACCAGGATAATGGCGGAGCTACACGAAGGCATTTGCGGGAGCCACGTAGGGGCAAGGTCCCTAGCCTCCAAGGTAATACGCGCAGGTTTCTTCTGGCCAACAGTAAAAGAGGACTGCGCACGACACGCCCAACGGTGCAAGCAATGCCAAAAGCACGCCGACTGGCACAAGGCGTCGCCAGAAGAATTGCGATCCATATACAGCCCGTGGCCTTTCCATACATGGGGAATCGACATCCTGGGCCCGTTCCCACTGGCAATCAGGCAGATGAAGTATTTGATCGTCGCCATCGAATACTTCACCAAGTGGATAGAGGCAGAGCCCGTAGCACAGATCACTGCGCACAAGGTACAACATTTTGTGTGGAAGAACATTGTGTGCCGCTTTGACGTACCTAGGCGCTTGATATCCGATAACGGGACCCAGTTTGCCAGTCAGCAGTTGAGAAATCTGTGCGCTGAGGTAGGAATCAAACAAGTGTTCGCATCGGTCGAACACCCCCAGACCAACGGACAAGTGGAGTCAGCAAACAGAGTTCTGCTGAGGGGGTTAAAGAGAAGGTTAGAGAAAGCCAAAGGGGCGTGGAAGGAAGAGGTACCAAGGATCATATGGGCATACCACACCACGCCCCAATCCTCTACCATGGAGACGCCTTTCAGTTTGGTGTACGGGTCGGACGTGATGATTCCGATAGAAATACATGAAAGTTCACCACGTTTTCAAAACTTTGTGGTGGAGGAATCCAATGAAGAAAGGCGGGTAAACCTGGATCTACTAGACGAGGCCAGGGAAGAAGCCAGAATAAAAGCTGAAGCGATGAAGAGAAGAGTAGAGCGGCAATATAGCTCTAAGGTAAAGCCGCGACAGTTTCGGATCGACGACCTAGTGATGAGGAAGGCCCACCCATACGAACTGGAGAATAAGCTGTCTCCCAAGTGGACCGGACCCTTCAGAGTCACTGAGGCTAAGGGCAACGTTTCGTACAGCCTAGAGACCTTGGATGGAGGTCCTATCCCGCGCAGTTGGAATGCAGCCAACTTAAAATTTTATTTTAGTTGACTTATGTAAGCAGCCATGTAACAATTTAGTTGAAGGGGACACTCTTTTTCCCTCTCGGGGGTTTTTTAATGAGGTCACCCGAATAAAAGAAAAAACAAGTTTGAGAAAAAGCCGTGCTTTGGTTTTCAGCCTTTACTTTTCTTCGATTGAAGTAGTGTGAGGCGTCGCCAAGTCAAGGCGTCGCCTAGGTGAAGGCGTCGCCAAGAGAAGATGTCGCCAAGAGAGAAGGTGTCGCCAAGAAGAAAGGCGTCGCCAAGAAAGAAAGTGTCGCCTGAGTACAGGCGCTGTTAAGGAACGTGAAGAAAGAAAAGCGCACAATATACGAAACGTATGCAAAGTAAAGCGGCGTTGCAAAAAATCAAGTATGGTATAGAAAAGTTGATGTTACAAGCAATGTTCGATACAAATGGGCGTAATGCGGTTAGGGCATATATTACAACTCATGCAAATCACAAAAGAGCCATTTTTCAGTGGCCATCGGAGTCAGCACTGGAGGAAGACAAAGCCCTGATCCCAGCCCACAGAGCTCGAGTAAGTCGTGTCCTCCTTTCTTGGTTTATTTTCGAACCTGCACCAAGGGAGATAAATGTGTCAGAGACACCATGAAGCAAGACATAAACAGATAGAAAGCAACAAAGGCCGAAGTTTCTAGGGCAGTGACTCTTACATATGTACTTTTCAAGAGTTCCAGCGTTGAACTCCAAGCTGATCAAAGTGGCAGAGTTAAAACCTCCCGCCTCAGCAAGAATCCGGCAAGCTATTTGATCACTTGGAGCCAGCTTCTTGAAGGGTTTGATTTTGAGGGCCCTCGCCTCTCTCCCCCAGTACAGAGGAAAACCATCCAGAGCGGTGGGAACGAGGTCAGTGCAGCAAATCTTGAAGAACCGGCCTTTCCACCCGGTGAATGAGTTTTGGAAGGGGGTTAGGGGAACTCTCCCAGGAACATTGCTGAGAGTTACCCAGAGGTTGTGCCTTTGCCTCTTCACCTCAAAGAAGTGAAGAAAGAGGTCAACCGAGGGTGCACAACCCGGAAACCCGAAGAGGATGTCAAAGGCTTTGACAAAGGCCCAGCTGTTGGGGTATAACTGGGCCGGAGCGGCATTGATCTCCGTCAGCAGTTCCTTCTCGAATCGGGAGAAGGGCAGGAACACGCCGATGGTCTTGAAAACCACCTGGTAAAAGTAGAAGAAGGGGACCCCTTCGTTGGCCCGTTCGTCTCCACACACTGGCTCCCCTAGAGTGCAAGGGAGCACAGCAATGTCTTCATCATGCCTCCTCGCGAAGGCACGTTGGTCATAGGAACATGAATCCCCTTTGTGTTCCCTTATGGCCCTGGTAGCGAGTAAGCATGAGCATTCGTCGAGAAGCTCACTCGAAGCCCAAGGGTACAGGTCCTTGGGATTGACCCTGGGGGATGTAGCATGAGAAGACATTTTTTAACAAGATCAGGGATTGTCAAAGGCGTATGGCCCGCCGGTAACGCAAGAGTCGAGCGATGGGAGCGAACGCTGGAAGAACCCTTCGTGAGAAGAGAAAGGGTGCAAGAAGTAAGGGTGCAAGAAGTAAGGGTGCAAGAAGTAAGGGTGCAAGAAGAAAGGGTGCAAGAAGAGAGAGTGTAAGTAGGGTACGAAGAGTGCAGAAATGATGAGAACAGCTTCAGAGTTTGAAGAGTTAAATAAAGCGGTTAGAGCGCCAAACGACGCAAGTAGAAGTATGGCAGTTAGAGCATTGAACGACGCGAATGGATGCACCGCACGATCGAGCCACGTGGCAGCAGATGGAAGGATGGCCCTGGTATCCCTGGTTAAACTCAGAACACGTCGTATCGACAGAATGCCCAGTGGTACGATGCGCCGTCGAAAGTGGATCAGGGGCACAGTAGGAGTCAGGATCAAATCGAATGACTGAACGTCCCATCAGCCATACAAGAAGCGCCATGAGGATGGCACGGGGAGAACCTTGAGCTCTTCGCTGTCCCTAGGCGTCAACCAAGGCCAAGGTCAAAGTCAATGTCAAGGTAAGGACGACGCCCAAGGCGACGCCAGCATGAGACGCCCGAGGCGTCGCCTGGAAAGACATAAAGGGCGACGCCAGCGTGAGACGTCGCGGGCGTCGCCCACCAAAATATCAGCGAGGTTGCCTCCCCGATACCCACAGGTAGGAAAGACTGTGGAGGGAGACGAAGTCGAAGAGGGCAAAGTTAGTTACTAGCGTCACCTCCCCGATACCCACAGGTAGGAAAGACTGTGGAGGGGGATGAGACCGCCAAAACGCCAACGAATCACTGACAGGGCGTTCCCCGATACCTATGGGAAGGAAAGACCATGGAGGGAACGACCCCCCCCACCAAAACACTCGGCGTTTTCAGACACCCGAGGACGACACGGCGTTGCTGTAGCAGGCCTCTCCTTAGGCGTGGGCGTCGGGCGTTAAGGGTCAAGGAAAGGACCGTTTGGGTGTTAGAGATACCCCGTGGACGATACGGCTCCACTAGGTGAGCCACTCCATGGGCGTGGGCACTGGCGCGTGACCTTTCCCGAGCATACAAGGCCGCCCAACGAAGTGAAAGAAGCGGGTATAATACGAGCAAAACAACCAAAGCACGCGAAGGCAAAGAATGAGAATAAAATCACACAGGCAGAATTCTATGTCGCGAGGACACGAAAGTAATCATACAAAAACCCAGAGTTGTAACAAGCGTGCAGACAGTTCAAAGAATTACAAATTTATCAGAGAAGGTTAAAACAAGTATAAAGGAATGGGCTGATGATCGAGGGTGGCGGCTCAATCGTCTATCTCCAGAGGCACGACCTTTCCATCGACAATGTGGTGAGTGGAATCGCAGCTGGAAATGTCGATCCCCGGGTTCGTGCAGACTGCTTGAGCCAGAGCTTCTTGGAATCCCTCCTCGAAAGTACCCGCCATCTCCTGGATGAGGGTCTTCTTGTCCTTCTCTAGTTCTCCAATGATGGTGTCCCCGGAAGCCACCTGCTTCTCCAAAGCCTCCTTCTCCACGCGGAGTCGGTTGACCTTGATTTGCAGTTTGTCGTAGTCCGCCCGGAGAAGGCCCATAGCTTGGGTCTGGGACGTCATTTCCCCTTCCATCCGCTCCATTGCGCCAGTTTGCTCACAACAGCGGGCCTTCAAGTCCTTTTGAACTTTTTCGTAAGCTTCGACTATGTTTTGAAGGCTCGTCACCTGAACTTTGAGGGCGACTTCCCGGGCGTAGAAGCCAGTCTGGAGCTCCAACGCCTCGGCTAGTTGTCCCTCAGCTTCTGCTTTGAACTCTTGCGCCTGCTTCAGGAAGGTTTGGTAAGCTTCGTTCTGGCATCCCAGGGTTTTCTTTTCCTCCTCCAGAGCAGTTACCCTTGTTTCCAAGGTCTGGAGGGTTTGAGCTTGCAGGACAGCATTTCTGGCCTGGGCGCGCCATTCAAGGGCCACCGCCAAGAAGGCCCCCAAGTAGAAAGGCATGCCTTCCTTCCTGTCGGTGCCCTCTGGCATAGTTCCGCCACTGAAGCCCCTCATCAGATGCATGATTGGAGGAGGGATAGCGATGAGATCGGGGGCGGCAGCGACGGGAGCAGGGGAAGCAGAGGCTCCTACCGGTGGCGGGGGCGGGGGCGGGGCAGACTCAGCGCCTTCGCCCCCTTCCTCTTGGACTGTTGTGGGGGGAAGTGAGGTTGCGCTTGGAAGGTCGTCCATGAAGGGATTCCCTCCCTGGGGCGACGCCTCTAGCAGAAGAGGAACCCGCGCAGATTTCCTCCTCTTGAAGGGTGCCACACCTTCCGAGTCCTCATCATCCGATAAAATCTCCAAGACCCGTTTCCCTTTGTCAAGGGGGGTTGGAGCAGGCGACGAGGCCGCGGCTAGGGGAACGACGGCGATGGGCAGAGGAGAGCCGGGAATCTGAAGCGCCTCGGAGCTATGTGGAGATGACGGAGATGAGCTTAGGGGGGCTTTGGTGGTGATCGGAGGCGGCGGTGACAGAGTTGGTGGAGGGATCGGATCAGCAGCAGGGGCGGAGGAGGCGCCCGCCTTGGCGGCACGAGCCTCCTTCATCGCTTTCGCCGGCATCATCCTTTTGGAGGTGTCCATCACCGATCCTACATCGAAATAGACCAAGCAGCAGAAATCAAGGCCAAAGCAACTATACAAAATTACAAAGCGCATACATGCGTGAGATGCAAGCAACATGACACCATGGGAAACAGGGGGAGGAAGTCGTGGGAACAAACGTCCGGTAGCAGGGTGTTCACAGCAAAGGGGAGAAGGGGAGAGTCTCCTTACCAAAGTATGTTGTCAGGGCGTGAGCATTGTATTCGCTAGCAACAAGCTTCAAGGTATCAAAAACGATCCCCAGCCCAGCCAAGGCCTTGCTTACCTCCCTGTCAGTAGGAGATAGCTCTTCCAGGGCTTTGGCCCTAAGCAGCTTAGGGCGCTTCGTCCAATAGAGGGGAACGCCGTCCAAGGCTGTGGGGTCGTGTTTGGCGCTGCACACTCTAAAGAATTTCCCTTTCCAGTTTTTGTAAGAGTTTTAGAAGAGGGAGAGGAGGATCCTACCCGCGATCCCGGAAAAGCTTACCCAGAAGCTTTTCCCCTGCTTCTTCACTTCGAAGAAATGCAGGAAAACGTCTACGGAGGGAATGATGCCCAAGTGCCCGCAAAGGATTTGAAAACCCCTTACGAATGTTGGGATGGAGCTGGGCGGGGGCGGTATTGATTTCGGTGAGGAGTTCCCGTTCAAAGGGGGTGAATGGGAGACGCACCCCTACGCGTTTAAACACCATCTGGTACATAAAGAAGAAAGGGTTCCCCTTTCTAGGTCTGTCGTCCACGCAGACAGGTTCCCCAGGCCTGCCGGGACGGACGGATATGTGGGCGTCGTGAGTGCGGCAGAAAGCGTTAAAGTTATACAAATGGGGATCCCCACGGTGAGCTTCCAGGTTCTGGAAGGTAGTCAGGCTGGTACACTCGTTCAAGAGCTCGTCGGCGGCCCATGGGTAGTAGGCTTTGTAGTTGGACTTGGGGGTCTTGGGGGAGGAATCAGGCTCCGCGTTCGTGCGCGTCATGGTGTGAATAAATAGCTGGAGAAAGAAGAGAGGAAAAAGGTTTTAACAAGTGTAGCCATGACAGGAAGGGGAGTCAACCCCAGGAAACATCACCCACGCGAGAAAACCCAGAAAGAAGGAGAAGGGAACAGAGAAGGAAGGAGAAGCGGAAGAACGCAGTAATGCATGAACGTCAACAGTCCCAGGCAGTTCAATAAATCATACAATGCGACGAAAGGGAAGAGTCGTGAGTATTCAAAAATCATACCTTTGCTGTCAAAGTGAAGGCGGAAGAAGAGCACAGGAAGGAGAGAACAGCAATTGCAGAGAAAAGGGGTTTGAAGACGATGAACAGTGCAGAGACGCAAAGGGAATGAATGTAACAGTGGGGTGAGCGCGGGGTTTGGGGGTAACTTGAACGTTACATTTGCAACCCAAGAGGCGCTAACTAAGAGCCGTGAGATCGTGCCACGTGTCAAAGGATCAATCGCCCAAGGGAAACGCAAGGGTCTCTAGAGGCTGGCCGTGCGATGGGCGACGTGGCGCGCGATCAAGGGTAGCCCCAAAAGGTGTTATTCTCCCTGTTTCAGAAGATGTCCAATCAGTCATTAAGAGCGCTCCTATGGTTCAGAGAGTGTCACGTCAATAATTCGAGAATTGTTGAGTCAGCAGGGAGCGACACATCATCAGGGTGGCACGTGGACGGTGTGGGCGAGGCCTTAGTCTTTACGCTGAAGACAAGTCTTCGGCTTAAGACTGGGGGGCTTGTGTACCATCCCGTACCCGGGCGTTGACTAAGTCAAGGTCAAAGTCAACACCAGGGGTCAAAGTCAACGCAACGCATTGCCTAGGTGAAGAGACGCTAAGTGCCAGCGTCGTCAAGAAGAGGCGTCGCCAAGGGAGAAGGCGTCGCCTAGGTGAAGGCGTCGCCCAACCAGGGCGTCGCCAGATCAAACATTACTAAGGCAAGGCAATCACAGTGTGGTTCCCCGATACCCATGGGTAGGAAAGACCATGGAGGGAGCGATGCCGTGGGAAGGCCTCAGGTCCCGATAATCCGGGGCAGTGATAAAGAGAAGGAAAAGGTGGCTTCAAGGCCATAGTGATAGCACCAGTGTAGGGCAGCCTGACTCGTGAAGTACCCCTGCCGCCCCAGAGACGCCTTTGGGACAGATACGACTCAAGAGGAAGGTCACGCCCAGGGTAGCCGGGTGCAGGGTACGAGAGGAAGGCAGATACGCTCTCAAAGTAAGTGACTAGATGATTGGGGGCATGAGTTGGCACCCAAAAAGTCACCCCTTGCGCAGTAGCACTCCCAGGCAGGAGGGCTCGCACGTAGAAACGTCCCCAGATGGGTCATGGCGTCGTGGGGTCCTCCACGTGTACGACAGCCAGGTCAGAATAGAAACACCCTTTAGTCAGGTACCAGGTAATTAAAGTCACTCAATACAGTTTCCGTTTCGAGCATTCAGTTAGTATAATGGCTCCCAAGCGTTTCAACGTCTTAAATGCACTACGTTTTCTAATTAGACACGCTGATTGAGTGCGTTACATTTGTGATTAAAGGCGCTTTAAGGCGCTTTAAATGCTTGGGTAGTTTAAATAGCGCTGGGAATGTTGGGAACGGGGTTCGAACTTTTGGCAAATTTTCCAGAGACACTCTAGTTGCTTGCTCGAGCCTTGAGGTTACGCACAAGGGACTAGGGAAAGATTGTTTGCCAGAACGAGAATATACACACAATACACAGTTCTTTTTACCACCTTCGGAGTGCCATACGCGGTGCTCAAATACGGAGGTGCACAGTTTTGGTGTTTCTTGCTGGCTGACTTGAGCGTCTGAGTGCAAACGGCCGCTAGGGCGCCCTTTTGTCCTTTTTTTTGCAGGAATCCACAGGTAACCAGTGGGAAGGAGTCCCTAGCTGACGGTTGAGGTCGCGCACGAAGATGTCCCAGTCAACCGGACGGAACAACCGCATTCGTAAATCCTTTTTTACCCTAAATTTTGAAGCGCGCCACACACAATTTCAAACTTTATTTCTCGTCTTTGCCATCGTTTCGCGATCGCACTCTGAGTTCGTCTCCTTCTGCTGCATCTGCATTCCATTTGTGCAATGTAAGTTTCTTGAACTCTCTTTCTTCCTCTTCATCTTCACAAATATATGCATAAATGTTTTTCGTTTTTCTTATATATGTATTTTTCCTTGCATTGGTGGTCTCGAAGCACTATTTCCTTGGCTTACATTCGTTTTTCTTACATTGTTTGGTTTCTCGCATTGCTCAGTACTCTTTCATTGTCTTTGTGGTTTCTTGTGGATTTTTTGGTTTGCTCCATTGCTGCTTCCCTGTCCGCCATCGCTTCTGCTGCCGCCACCGTTGTTGGCGCTCCCGTGACTCTTCATCAACGTTGGCTTCACACCAGATTGACGATGTTTTAAAATTTTTAATTTTTTTTAATGATTTGGCATATACAAGTGCGGTTAAAGCAAATAACCGCACTTGTAAATGGTATTTATAAATGCGGCTATATAGCCGCATTTATATTTCTTGATTTATAAGTGCGTGTTGATCAAATGCGGCTATAAAGCCGCATTTATATATTTGAAATAGCCGCATTTGTTTTATGTTTCTACACTAGTGTGAAACGTCACCTCGGTGCACTATTCACGTCCCATCACTCTAGCGCCACATAGGTCACCGTGGGCAATCACTTAGCCTCTTCATTGAAACAAGTTACAACTCGAGCATGGGGGGCTTGTGTACTGGCCAGACATCAGACATCGAACATCGGTGACCTGATAATAATGGTGGGCCACGTAAGTTGGGCCCCACGAAGAGTTTGAGTTAACATGAGTTAACACCCAGATGCCAGATAGACCTAAATCACGAGAGTATCATGCATGGGGTGTGTATAGTACATTCGGGTACGACACATACAAGTGTTCCCTGGAAGCGCTAAGGCGCGTAAGGGTTACGGTTTCCAGGGAAAGACTGCATGCATGGCACGTGAATAATTAAGGCACCCATAGAACAGATGGTGTCACAGTGTTGGTACATGAGTTGGTATCCTGACAGCCATGCTGTTAGAAAGATTGAACTCTAGAAGAGGCAAGTCTTGTGTCGCGGTTGCACTAAGCTTGTGCTACGCATCACAAGATGACTCATCAGTAAACCCTAATTCCACTTAAGGAAAGATCCTTGAGGGATGGAGAAATTGACCTAATTACAACCTATATAAAGGGTGGTAAGAACCCTAGAAAGGTACGTCGTTTCTAAGACTGAAACTGTTTTACATACTTATTGTTTCTTAGCCCAGTACTGACTTGATCGTCAAAGTGCAATCAACAGGTAGGGCCCCCTCTGTTTCAACGGAGCCACTCTCAGCTACCTAAGGAGAGAACGGAACCACCAGGAGATAGGAGGAGCCACCATCCGCCTTTGAAGTCAATGGCGACTGAGTCAACCGGCAAGAACAATAAACAAGCATTATAAATTAAATGACAATACCAATCATCAATCAAGAACATAATTTTGTATTTAAATATCACCTCAATACACAATAATTTGAACATATTACTCCCAATCCCAAAGGGTAGAATTAGCCACTCATGGTTGCCACTACAAGCATGGAAAGCAAGAAAAGAAGATCCAAGATGTTTCTCCTTGAAGGTTGCCTCCTCTAGGATTTCTAACACCTTCTATTCTCCCAATTAAATGTCTAGGGTTGTGCCTCATGCCTCAAATTTAACCTAGTTGGGCTTGGGCTAAGTGACTTCTCACCTGGGCATGATTGAGCTTGCCTGGGCGATTTTGACGAAAACAAACCTGATCCGATCGGTCATCGGTAGTCGATGACGTCAGCAGCAGAGAACCACGTGGACCACTCACAGGGTGACACGTGGACCAGGTGACAAAGAGATCAGGGAGGCGATCGCCAAGAGCGGTGATCGGGGGTCAGTAATCAAGTGACCACCGACAGCGGCAGAAAGGTCAGAGGACAGATCACCCAGAACGGTGGTCAGTAGCCAAGTGGCCACCAACAGACCAGTTCCCAGACTAACGCCTGGGTGCAGAACGCGAGAAGCAAATAGAGCACTGATCAGTCATCGGGTGCATTGTCATCGGGGTCTCGTGTTACACGCAGTTAAACTGGGACTGAGGTTCCCAGCGAGAGCGTTACACATGGACCTCGCATGAGCACATCTCAGGGAATCGCGCACGAGAGTGGCCTGAGGGAGCTAGTAAACCGATCAGTGATTGGTGACTCCCTCAACCCATCACGTGCGTGACGGGTAAGCCGTCTACGCAGAGGGCAACGCTTGGTGAGTGTGCCTAGACCGGCCACACCTGGCGTTCTCCTGAGAGTATGCGATTTGCCCAGATGAAAGAAATATGCTAAGTTACTCCGCAAGGGAATAACTTAGCACACAAAGAGAAACGCTAGAGCCCTTCCAGTAAGTGACACGTGTGTGGGTAGATGTGAGTCGCATGCCTCCACGTGTCATTATCTGAGAGGGGTGCGGTCCAGATAAAGGTGCACTCCGTACCGCTAAAGGTACAGACAAGCGCAGCCAAGCGCAGAGACGCGCGGACACGCACAGACACCCACACTCTACTGATTCTGGAGGTACATTGTCTCAGAAAAGCATAACAGGGTTCTGACACATGCCAGAAAAGCATAACAGAATTCTGTTAGTTCCAGAAGCAGAGAGAGACATAAAAGAGAATCAGGGAGAGATTGAGGGGGATACGAAAAATAGAGAGCAAGAGTTTTTCACACACACTACTAGTTTTCTCATTTGGTGGTTCTGTGGTCTAACTTGATCGTCGGAGTGCAAACGGCTGCTAGAGGCGCCGTCTGTGTGTTTTGCAGATCACGTTTGGAGATTCAAGAGAAGGTTCTGAGGGTGATTTTGCAGAGAACGCAGTCGCGTAGACGGGACAGAGAGTGCTACAAAGCGATTCCTCCACGTTCGAGTTTCCGGCAGGATCAAAACCCAACATTACTAGAGTGATCTCGCTTGGACGAGATTGGGCTTTCTTGGGTGAGATCCTCTAGGAGCTTATGGCTTGGGCGAGTGTTGGAGCATTCCAACTTTCCCTTTTTAGCTTTGTCCATTCTTCTTTTGCCCTTGCATCTCCATTTTTCCCTAGAATCTTGAAATTAACACAAATTTGGGAATAAATCGTTCTTATTCAAATTATAATCACAAAATATGTAAAAAGGTTTAAATTCATAAATTACGGGTTATATTATAATTATTTTATCAATTAATATCCATAAGTGCTTGTATTTTAATATGAAATATTACTAAAATATGACACTTATCAGCTGTGTAGGAAGCTATTTAACCAATCATGTAGTACATAGTTACTATAAAAAGAAATGCAATTATTAGTTGTACCGCCCAGGTAGTCGGAAGTGATGACGTGGCAGCAAGCTATTATATAGGCGTGTTGAACGGGGCACCTGGCTGGCAGAAGGGAAGGAAGTCGGGGGCCTCGTGTAGTCGCCAGTCATTAAGTTGGCGTGCTCCGACCTCTAGCATACCTAAACCGACGGTCACCAGGTTTGTGATGAAGTCGCCGGATGCGAACCCAGACGACCAAGTGATCAGAGATCGCTGAGAGGAGGACATCGCCGAAGGATCAGGAAAGCTTGTTCCAGGCTTTTGAAGTAGAGGATGAAGTTGTCAGATGGTCATTCCCTAGCTAGCCAGAGGTCGAGGTCGGGGAACAGCTTACCCGGGCATGAACGATGAAGCAAGTGAAGTAGATCATGATGGCGGCCGGCGAGACCACAGGGAAGGTGTGTATGATGACACCCGTACTCGCCACGCAGAAGAGATCACGCTCCAAGGCAGTTATGCGCTGAGTCGCTTCCTGCATAAGTAACTTAGCCGAAAGCCTGAAGAGTAAGAGGTGACGCCCAAGTCAAGGATGCTCCAGATAGAGACACGTGTACAGCTGGATACGAGCCACGTGTCCAGATGTGTAACTGTCAGGAGAGAGAAAATGCACAGGTATATAAGGAATCCTAACGAAATTCTGAGGTACGCGCGTTTTAGAATACTTCTTTTACGCTTGCGAGAACTTGAGTGCGCTGAGAGAGAATTTTGCACGGTTCCTGAAGTTCTTAGTTTTCTCTTAGTATTTTGGTGGTTCAGTCGCTGACTTGGGCGTAGGAGCGTGATCAGCCGCAGCGGCGCCGTTCTGTCTTTTGCAGGTTCTTGAGGTGAATCAAGGCGAAGGACATCGCCGAAGGATCAGGAAAGCTTGTTCCAGGCTTTTGAAGTAGAGGATGAAGTTGTCAGATGGTCATTCCCTAGCTAGCCAGAGGTCGAGGTCGGCGAGACCACAGGGAAGGTGTGTATGATGACACCCGTACTCGCCACGCAGAAGAGATCACGCTCCAAGGCAGTTATGCGCTGAGTCGCTTCCTGCATAAGTAACTTAGCCGAAAGCCTGAAGAGTAAGAGGTGACGCCCAAGTCAAGGATGCTCCAGATAGAGACACGTGTACAGCTGGATACGAGCCACGTGTCCAGATGTGTAACTGTCAGGAGAGAGAAAATGCACAGGTATATAAGGAATCCTAACGAAATTCTGAGGTACGCGCGTTTTAGAATACTTCTTTTACGCTTGCGAGAACTTGAGTGCGCTGAGAGAGAATTTTGCACGGTTCCTGAAGTTCTTAGTTTTCTCTTAGTATTTTGGTGGTTTAGTCGCTGACTTGGGCGTAGGAGCGTGATCAGCCGCAGCGGCGCCGTTCTGTCTTTTGCAGGTTCTTGAGGTGAATCAAGGCGAAGGACATCGCCGAAGGATCAGGAAAGCTTGTTCCAGGCTTTTGAAGTAGAGGATGAAGTTGTCAGATGGTCATTCCCTAGCTAGCCAGAGGTCGAGGTCGGCGAGACCACAGGGAAGGTGTGTATGATGACACCCGTACTCGCCACGCAGAAGAGATCACGCTCCAAGGCAGTTATGCGCTGAGTCGCTTCCTGCATAAGTAACTTAGCCGAAAGCCTGAAGAGTAAGAGGTGACGCCCAAGTCAAGGATGCTCCAGATAGAGACACGTGTACAGCTGGATACGAGCCACGTGTCCAGATGTGTAACTGTCAGGAGAGAGAAAATGCACAGGTATATAAGGAATCCTAACGAAATTCCGAGGTACGCGCGTTTTAGAATACTTCTTTTACGCTTGCGAGAACTTGAGTGCGCTGAGAGAGAATTTTGCACGGTTCCTGAAGTTCTTAGTTTTCTCTTAGTATTTTGGTGGTTCAGTCGCTGACTTGGGCGTAGGAGCGTGATCAGCCGCAGCGGCGCCGTTCTGTCTTTTGCAGGTTCTTGAGGTGAATCAAGGCGAAGGACGGAAGCTAACACTGCGCAAAGTCGATCCAGATTTGACGAGGCAAGGCTCTTGCGTCCTGGTCAACAGGCAGGATCATCAGGCGCCCACCGTGGGGCCTGTAAAACCTGTCCCCATCCACAGCGTGAGTTCTTGGAGTTTCTGCAGTTTCTGTGTGGTTGTGTGCTGGTGCAACCATTTTTCGCCGTTCATTCAAACTTTGTTCTGTAAATTTGTGTTTTCCACCGTTCGTTCGAAGTTTTGTTCGGAGAATTGAGGTTTTGTTTGTCGCTCTTTTTGGCCTGCTAAGTTTTCATGAGAAAGATGGGAAGCAACCGTTCAAGTCCAGTCGTGCCAGTTGCTGCTAAAGGCGCCATGATTGTGGCGCAGATGGTGGAGATCATGCGTGCGCTGCAGGCGAATGTAGAGGCCTCGCGCATAGAGCAGGCAAAGATGCATGAGGACCTAGTCGCCTCTCAGGCCAGGAATGAAGAGCTCAGCAAAGTGACTGAGGAGTTGCGCCAAGCTCTTCAGGAGCAGAGAGGGCGCCCAGTCGCTGAAGAGGTCGCACCGTCGTCGCCACCTCGCGTTTTCCCCATGCCATTTGCTCAGGCGATCACAGACACGCCTATCCCTGCGAGTGTGGTACCCGTGAAGGCTACTTTCACCGGCGTGGAGGATCCTGAGGCACATCTCACCACGTTCCACACGCAGATGATGCTGTCAGGAGGCTCGGATGCTGTGTGTTACAAAAATGTTTGTTAGCACGCTCCAGTGAACAACGCCTACAGGTCACATAACCAATTTCCAGCAGTTTTTAAAGTTTTTCGTCGAGCAGTACATAGTGAACAAGGCGCCACCTAGGGTGTCTTATGACCTGTTCGACATAAGGCAGTACCAGGGAGAGTCCCTCAGGGACTACTTGAATCGCTTTGGAGTGCAGATGGTCCGCTCGCCAGCCAAGGACGAAGAGATGCTGGTATACGCCTTCAAAAAGGGCGTGCTGTCGGGACCTTTCTGCGAGGCACTGATCAGGGCTCACCCCGCCACGTTTGCTGAGGTTAGGTGACTTGCGGTGGCCCACATCGCCGATGAGAGTGAGGTCGCCGAAAAGAGAGGGAGCGTGGCCCCCGCTAGGCCATGTGCCCAGACCAGGATCCAGCCACAGAGGGTGCTGGAGAAAGCGGCGACCAAGAGGGATCAAAGGACCCGCCATCCTTAAGATCAAAGGAAAAACAAGGGCAGGGGCCCAGGGCGCCCCAGGGAGTACAATCGCCCGCCAAAGCATAAGTTTCTCATGGGGTTGGTGGACCTGATCGCCATCCCCAATATAGCAGCCAGGCTCAAGGCACCCGAGAAAGTGGGCGACAAGGTGTTGGGACCAAAGCCAGACGCCTGGTGCGAATTCCACCAGGGTTTTGGTCACACCGTGGATTCATGTTTGGCATTGGGATACCAACTCGACGACCTGGTCAAGAGCGGTTTCCTGAATGATTACCTGCTGGACAGGAGAACGGGGGGCGCGTCGAGCTCCCAGCCGGCGGGTGGTGAGGCTTAGCAGCATGAGATGCCCACTCATGGAGAGATCCACACCATCGCAGGAGGTTTCTCGGGTGGTGGATGCACCGCGTCACAGAGGAAGAAGTATGCGAGGTCTGATGACGGTGGACATGTTCGAGGACCACTCGCCAGATGTGGACATCACGTTCACAAGGGAAGATCTTAGGGACGTTGTGCCTCATGACAACGATCCTATAGTCATCTCGCTTGTCACAGTGGGGAGGAAGGTCCACAGGGTTCTGGTGGACCAAGGAAGCTTGACAGATGTGATGTTCTGGCCGACTTTCACACAGCTGCAATTGCCCCTTGACCAGCTGAGGCCCTATGGAGGGTGCTTGTATGGGTTCGCTGGCGATCAGGTGGAGGTCAGGGGGTACATAGAATTAAGAACCACATTCACGGATGAGGCGGGCTCGAGGACGGAGAAAATCAAGTACCTCGTCGTGAATGCTCCTTCAGCATATAACATTCTGTTGGGAAGACCAACACTCAACAGAATAGGAGCTGTGCCTTCAACCAGGCACATGAAGGTGAAGTTGCCGTCGATGGAGGGGGTGGTGATCACCATCAAATCTGACCAGAAGGAAGCGAAGAAATGCTATGAGAATAGCCTCAAGAATAAGAGGTCAGTGAGCTACATCACAACGACGCTGCCACCCGGTGTGAAGCCCAAGCCAACAGAATGGCGAGTCGCTGACGCGGCGATGGAGGTGGCCACCGGAGGCGATGCCACCATGCTGGATGCTGAGGCTGAGGGAGAGAACGCCGATCGGGAAGAAGAGGCGAGGAACCGCCCAGAGGAAGCGAGGGAGCTGGGAATCGCCAGGGCGGTGATCGCCAGGAAAGCTAGACCCAAACCCGTCGAGGAGTGGCTCGAAAGGGAGATCGGGGGAAAGGTCTTCAAGCTAGGAAGATCCTTGGAGGCTGAGCTCCAAGACCAGATCGTCGAGGTGATAGAGCGGCATCTGGATGCTTTTGCATGGTCTGCTTCAGACATGCCGGGAATCGACCCCGACTTCTTGTGCCACCATCTAGCAATGGACAACCAGGTCAGACCAGTGCGACAGAGAAGAAAGAAGTTTAACGAGGAGAGAAGGCAGGCGATCAGGGATGAAACACAGAAGCTCCTCGCTGCAGGCCATATCAGGGAAGTCCAGTACCCTGAGTGGTTGGCCAATGTCGTGTTGGTGAAGAAAAGCAATGGGAAGTGGCGCATGTGCGTCGATTTCACTGACCTAAACAAGGCTTGCCCAAAGGATTCGTATCCTTTGCCAAGCATAGACGCCCTGGTCGACAGTGCTGCAGGGTGCAAGTTGCTGAGTTTCCTGAACGCCTTCTCGGGGTACAACCAGATAAAGATGCATCCCATGGATGAAGAGAAGACCGCCTTCATGACCGAGAGATCGTGCTACTGCTACAAGATGATGCCCTTTGGGCTGAAGAACGCGGGGGCCACGTACCAAAGGTTGATGGATAGGGTACTTGCACCAATGTTGGGAAAGAATGTGCAAGCGTACGTGGATGATATGGTCGTGACCTCGCCGGAGAAGAGCAAGCACGTTGCGGACCTGGAGGAGTTGTTCACCACAATCGCCAAGTTTAGGTTAAAGCTGAACCACGAGAAGTGCATTTTTGGCGTGGAGGCAGGGAAGTTCTTGGGATTCCTCTTAACTGAAAGAGGAATAGAGGCCAATCCTGATAAGTGTGCTGCCATCTTGGCGATGAGGAGCCCGGCTACCGTGAAGGAGGTGCAGCAACTTACAAGTCGGATGGCCGCCCTGTCTCGTTTTGTATCGGCCAGTGGAGAGAAAGGCCATCCGTACTTTCAGTGTTTAAAGCGGAACAACAAGTTTTCCTGGACGAAGGAGTGTGAAGAGGCCTTCGTCAAGCTTAAAGAGTACCTGGCGAGCCCGCCGGTTTTGTGCAAACCGTTGGTGGGAACCCCTCTTAGGTTGTATTTTGCTGTGACTGAGAGGGCGGTGAGTGCGGTGCTCGCCCAAGATCAAGACCAGGCTCAGAAGCCTATTTACTTCGTCAGCAAGGTGCTGCAGGGCCCGGAGGTGAGATATCAGGCCTTGGAGAAAGCTGCACTGGCTGTGGTATTTTCGGCGAGGAGGTTGCGCCACTATTTCCACAGTTTTACAATACTGGTGATGACCGACTTGCCCATCCAGAAAGTCCTGAAGAAGCCTGATGTAGCTGGGAGGATGGTGAAGTGGGCGGTGGAGCTGTCGGAATTCGATATCAACTATGAGCCCCGGGGTCCGATCAAGGGGCAGATTTTCGCCGATTTTGTGGTCGAGCTCTCGTCAGAAGCAGCACGAGTTGAGGGGAATGATTTTCGTTGGGTGCTCTCGGTGGACGGATCGTCAAACCAGCAGGGTAGCAGTGCCGGAGTCATACTGGAAGGGCCCAACGGTGTGCTGATTGAACAGTCCCTGAGGTTTGCCTTCAAGGCCAGCAACAATCAAGCAGAATATGAGGCGCTGATCGCCGGAATCTTGCTGGCCAAGGAGATGGGAGCTAGGGTGCTGATGGCTAAGAGTGACTCGCTGTTGGTCACGGGGCAAGTAACAGGCGAGTTCCAGGCCAAGGATCCACAAATGGCGGCTTACCTGGAGTATGTGCAGAAGTTGAAGAGTTCCTTTGTCTCCTTTGAAGTGGTGCATGTGCCCAGAGAGCAGAATGCCCGGGCTGACTTGCTAGTTAAGCTCGCCAGTTCGGGCAATGGGGGTAGGCAGAGGACGGTGATCCAAGAAACTCCGAAGACGCCTAGGGCATTTGTGGCAGACCACCTGGTTCTTCAAATAAGCAAGTCGACGGAGAAAGCGGCGAGGAGTCACAGGTCTTTGACTCAGGAAACCTTGAGATCGCCGAGAATAAGAGCATGTCGGGGGGAGAGGGTGAACATGACGCAGGTTTGCATTACGCATGAGCCAGACACGTGGATAACACAATACCAGCGATGCCTGGCAGATGGCCTTCTCCCGCTGGATCCGACGAAGGCTAGGAAGATAAAGAAGAACTCCAGCAAGTTCACAATGATTGATGGCGAGTTGTATAGGTTTGGGTTCACACACCCACTCCTGGAATGTGTGCACGGAGAGAAATGTACAAGAATTATGGCTGAGCTCCATGAAGGGATATGCGGAAGTCACGTCGGGGGTCGAGCTCTGGCCGCAAGAACCCTCCGTGCAGGTTACTACTGGCCAACAATGAGGGAGGACTGCAAGAAGTATGCACAGTGTTGCAAGCAATGTCAGCAGCACGCCGATTGGCACAAAGCGCCTCCAGAAGAGTTAAAGTCGATTTACAGCCCTTGGCCGTTTCATACGTGGGGGATCGACATTCTGGGACCTTTCCCATTGGCGATCAAGCAGATGAAGTACTTGGTGGTGGCAATAGAATATTTCACCAAGTGGATCGAAGCAGAACCAGTAGCCCAGATCACCGCACACAAGATTGAGAGCTTTGTGTGGAAGAACATCGTGTGCCGGTTTGGTGTGCCTAAGCGCCTGGTGTCAGACAACGGGACTCAGTTTGCAAGTCACCTGTTGAAGAAGCTGTGCGAAGAGGTGGGAATTCAACAAGTATTTGCATCCGTCGAGCACCCTCAGACAAATGGCAAAATAGAGTCCGCCAATCGGGTATTGCTAAGAGGCCTGAAGAGAAGGCTAGAGAAAGCCAAGGGATCGTGGGCTGAGGATGTACCCCATATAGTTTGGGCGTACCACGCCACCGAGCAGTCAGGAACCCATGAGACCCCGTTTAGCCTGGTCTATGGATGCGACGCAATGATTCCAGTGGAAGTCCAGGAGACCTCGCCGAGATTCCAGAACTTTGTAGCGGAAGACTCGAATGAGAAAAGAAGGTGAATCTGGATTTGCTGGATGAGGTCAGGGAGGAGGCGAGAGTAAAAGCCGAAGCAGTGAAAAGGAGGATTAAACGAAGGTATAACTCGAAGGTGATGCCAAGGCAGTTTAAAGAACGCGACCTGGTGATGAGGAAGGTCCACCAGTACGAGATGGAGAACAAGTTGTCGCCTAAGTGGACGGGACCGTTCAGAATAACCGAGGCGCTCGGGAACGGCGCTTACCGCTTAGAAACATTGGAAGGAGGGGCGATTCCTCGCACTTGGAATGCCACGCACCTCAAAGTTATATTACAGTTGAAGCTTTGTAAGTAAAAACAAACACGAAGAGTTTTGCAAGCTTTCTGTTAAAACAGTTTAAAGGGGGCACTCTTTTTTCCCTAAGGAGGGTTTTTAATGAGGCCACCCAATAAAGAAGAGTTTTCAAAGTTTAAAGTATTTTAGATTGCATGCTTGTTGTTACGAAAGTTTTAGAGAAAGACCTTGTCACTCGTATGTGATTTAAGGCAAGTTTGAAGATATGCTCCATGATTTCTAAAAAGTTTTTAAGTCCCCATCGCTTTTCGGCAATCGGCGACACAGTTAAAGATAAAAGTCCTCATCATCTTTCGGCGATTGGAGGCACCAGCAACGTTTAAAAGACCTCAACGCCCTTGCGCGTCCTGAGGCGAGAAAGAGATAAATTCGTCCTCGACTTTGTGCGAGTGCAGGCGAGAACAAGTTAAAAGTCCTCAGTGCATCCAGGGAAGAGGAGATGTAATCCCTGGGCAAAGTAGAGGCATCAGATAAAGACCTTCTCGCCCTCGAGCGAGTTCAGGCCAGATAAAGACCTCCTCGCCGTCGAGCGAGTGCAGGCGAGAAAGAGATAAAGTCCTCAGTGCATCCAAGGGGGAGGAGATGTACACCCTGGGCAAGTTGAGGCACCAGAAGTCCTCAGTGCATCCAGGGGGGGGGAGATGTACACCCTGGGCAAGTTGAGGCACCAGATAAAGACCTTCTCGCCGTCGAGCGAGTTCAGGCAAGATAAAGACCTTCTCGCCGACGAGCGAGTTCAGGCAAGATAAAGACCTTCTCGCCGTCGAGCGAGTTCAGGCAAGATAAAATCCTTCTCGTCTCGAACAAGTTCAGGTACAGTGTGGAGGGTGGAAGAGGTTTAAAGGATAGCTAAGGTAGGTTCAAAGAGAACGCCTAGCTATCCGACTTATTGTTCTGAAACTCAGGGAGGTAGAGAAGGATCCGAAAGGCGCCTCTACCCCCAGATGAAGGAACAATAGCCAAGCTATGAAGGAAAAAGGAGGCTTACATCGCCGGGACCCTATGGCGATCAGAAGAAATTCAGGCGATGGCAAGAGTAAGGGCCCATTTCGATGGAGCAGATCAGTTGATAGTTTGCTCGGGTTTGAAGCAGTAAGGAAACGATTGAGCCCACAGAATCGGTAAGTTAATTTGTTTAAGCGGTTTCTACAAGGAGAAGCAAAGGAGACCATATGCGGAAGCAGAAAAATTTATAATAAAAGTTGTGCCAGTTCGAATACAAAGGAAAGAAAATTACAAGTAAAGATAGTGCAAAAGGAAATAGGCAGATAAGTCTCAGGAAATAAGTGATGGAGGGAAGCGGTTAATCTTCAGAAGGCACGATCTTCCCATCCACCACTTCATTACATATCGACACCATGGAGAGGTCGAGCTCGGGGTACTGGCAGGCGACTTGCTCCAGGTTGGCGTCGAATCCGGCGGCAAGGACTTGGGCGGAGCTCAGTTCAAGCTCTTCATTTTTTTGTTTGAGCCCCTCGATTTGCTGCTTCAGCTCGTCAGCTCGCTTCTTCAGTTCTTCAGTTTCCCCACGAGCCTGAGCAAGGTCGTCAGCAACCTTCTTGCCTTCGCCCCACGCCTGGGCCAGCTCTGCGGCAATCCTCTCGTTTTCCTCTCGAGCCTTGGCGAGCTCGTCCACGGCGTCGTCCCTCTCCCTCTCGACCATTCCAAGGAGAACCTCCCGATCAGCCGATCTCTTCTCAAGGTTCTCCACCTTGGCTGCATCCGCTTTCATCGATGCCTCCAAGTTGGCCACCTTAAGCCTGTAAGGAACCAGCTTGCTCTCCAGCTCGATTTTCTCTTGAGCTAGGAGGTGCAGCTTCTGGCGCAGATCGGAGGCCTCCTTGCGCGCAACCCTCAGCTCGGCACTCATGGCATCCTCCACCCTTGAGTGATCAATCTCTGCCATCATGAGGTTGCAGGACAGCTTTTCCGCCTCGATCCTTATCAGGCGATTCTCCTCCTGGAGCGTGGAGATCTCGTCCTGAAGTTTTTTGTTGGAGCTCTTCACAGCCTTTGTTATGATTGAGGGGAGGTCCTCTGCCATCATTTTAAGTTTAGCTGTGAAGGGCCCCCAGATTTCTTTGACCGCGGGGGCAGGCTTGCAGCTGCTGTTGGTGGAGGTGCTGAGGGAGCCTGGTGCTGACTCTCACCACCACCCTCTTGAATTGGTTGATGAAGTTGGGCTTCCTGGCGTGGTGGTGAAGTGGGGGACTCGGTTATGAGTATTGGTGAGTTGTGAGCGCC
Source organism: Phaseolus vulgaris (assembly GCF_000499845.2). Classification (NCBI taxonomy): domain Eukaryota; kingdom Viridiplantae; phylum Streptophyta; class Magnoliopsida; order Fabales; family Fabaceae; genus Phaseolus; species Phaseolus vulgaris. Next base: position 20,796,132 of record NC_023750.2, read on the forward strand.
TTCATCCCCACCTGGTGCAGCTTCAGCGATTGAGGCAATTGAAGGAGGACCCTCTCCAGCAGATACGAATGGCGTGGAGGCACTAGGAGGGTTCTCCATGAAGTTGGGCTCGTTGCCTTCAACCGCAGGAAGCGCAGCTGCCAAGGGTATTGCTTGGACCGGCGGTGTTGGTGTTGGGAGAGCGGGTGGTGAAGAAGGTGCCACCCTTTTCCTTTTGGTAACGAGGCCGTCCTCAGTCGCCTCATCATCCTCATCCTCGTCTTCTTGAACCACTTGAGGAGTTTTCCTCTTTGGTTTCCTTAAGACGAGCTTCTTTCGTTGAGGGGCGGGCAGTGTCTCTGGAGGAGCTGGGCCTTGAGGGGGCGATCTGCCCTGGGCAGCGGCGATCTCCACCACCGAGTTGGGCACGGTTTGAGAACCCGACGCCAACTTGTGAGTTCGGGCGAACGCCCTCAGTTCAGCTAATTTACCTTTGTCCAACATGAGATCTGCACAGGGTAAAAATATACAAGTAAGCGCAGAGGCAAAAGCGAAATATACTAGTACGTGTGCGAATGATACAAACAAATGGTGCATGAAATAAAAACCAAGCCCAGTGCGCAACAAGCAGGACGCCCAGTAATAGATAACAGAGATGCGCAATCAATTCCAACACAAGACAAAAACCTAAATGTCGAGGTAAGTGCTAACCTATGTGAGCTTCGAGTTGGCCCTCGAGGAACTCGAAGGAGATTATTGCGGAGGTGGGAAAGGTAATGTTAGCAGCTGCTACTCTCTTCCAGAAGAGGCATAGATCCTTGTCCAACTCGCCCATGTTGTCAGGACTTCTTGGCCTTCTGAAGTTTTCTTTGGAGTCCTTATTTCCCTTGTTTACCCAGTACAAGGGAAAGCCATCGAGCAGCGAAGAGTCTTGATCATTTTGGCGCACTTGGACGAACTTTCCTTTCCAATCTTTGTAAGATTGCTGGAAGATTGAGAGGATCGATCTCCCAGCAATCCCGTTTAAGCTCACCCAGGGGCGGTCTCCGGGATTCTTGGCCTCGAACAAGAAAAGGAAGACGTCTACCGAGGCCGGAAGTCCCAAGTGCGCGCACATGATTTGAAACGCCCGCACGAATGCCCAGCTGTTGGGATGGAGTTGGGCAGCGGCAATGTTAAGCTCGGTTAATAGTTCCCGTTCAAAACGGGTGAAGGGAAGCCTGAGTTTCACCTTCTTGAAAAGGGTAGTGTAAACGAAGCAGAACAACTCGCCGTTGTTCCCCTTGTCATCCGCGCAGATTGGCACGTCAAGAGGGCAAGGCAGCACCATTAGTTTATCGTCGTGCTCCTTGTGGAACGAGAGGTTGGGTTCGTCCCCTTTCTGCAACCGTAGCACCGCCAGCGCAGAGTTTACTGAAGAGGTCTCCTTCAGCAAAGTTGGGGTGGCCCACGGGTAGACTTTCTTGTAGTCTGGTGTGGGAATGGAGGCTCCTCCGGCGACTGGTGGAGTTGCCTGAGCGAGGTTAGGACAAGAGGTTGCAGGCCTCTCAGCCTGGAAAGAAGGAGCACCAGATGCTCGTGGTAAGTTATGCGCTTGGGATGGAGGGTTTCCTGATGAAGGAGGAGGATTCGCGGTGGTTTTTGTACGAGCCATCGCGAGAACTGCAAAGGAAAAAGAAAAAAGGATGAACAAAGGTTGTAGAGATCGACTCGATTGTGGACGAAGGATGGAAAACGAACGAATGGGAGTTCGTTGTGATGAAAGTAATGGAAGACGAAGCCCTAACTTACGAAAAGGAAGAAGAAGAGGAAACAACCCACAGCGTATGCACCAGGCAGATAATGGATGACGCGAATCGGTTAAAATGCAGCAAGTATCAACAGAAGAAGTAAAAGAGGTACCTTTCGATGATCAGATGAGCGTTGAAGGGAGTTGGAGATTGAAGGAGCTGAGAAGCGTTGTGGGTTTGCAGAGAAAACTCAGAGCGTTTTGAGAAGGCAGAGAGGTGATGAAACAGTAGAAATGAAAGGGTTTAAGGGTTTTTCAAACGTTTTTGGAAGCGCAAACGACAGCTAAAGATGACCGTTGATGAAGCCACGTGTCGAGCGATTGGAAAAAGGTGTTTGGTGGAGCGTCAGAAAAGCAGAGGGTACGAACGATTGGAATTTTGTGTCAGCGCCACGTAGATCGACAGTGACGTGACCTCTTAGTCTTTTCGCTAGACAAGTCTTCGCTTAAGACTGGGGGGCTTGTGTACCGCCCAGGTAGTCGGAAGTGATGACGTGGCAGCAAGCTATTATATAGGCGTGTTGAACGGGGCACCTGGCTGGCAGAAGGGAAGGAAGTCGGGGGGCTCGTGTAGTCGCCAGTCATTAAGTTGGCGTGCTCCGACCTCTAGCATACCTAAACCGGCGGTCACCAGGTTTGTGATGAAGTCGCCGGATGCGAACCCAGACGACCAAGTGATCAGAGATCGCCGAGAGGAGGACATCGTCGAAGGATCAGGAAAGCTTGTTCCAGGCTTTCGAAGCAGAGGATGAAGTTGTCAGATGGTCATTCCCTAGCTAGCCAGAGGTCGAGGTCGGGGAACAGCGTACCCGGGCATGAACGATGAAGCAAGTGAAGTAGATCATGATGGCGGCCGGCGAGACCACAGGGAAGGTGTGTATGATGACACCCGTACTCGCCACGCAGAAGAGGTCACTCTCCAAGGCAGTTATGCGCTGAGTCGCTTCCTGCATAAGTAACTTAGCCGAAAGCCTGAAGAGTAAAAGGTGACGCCCAAGTCAAGGATGCTCTAGATGGTGACACGTGTACAGCTGGATACGAGCCACGTGTCCAGATGTGTAACTGTCAGGAGAGAGAAAATGCACAAGTATATAAGGAATCCTAACGAAGTTCTGAGGTACGCGCGCTTTAGAATACTTCTTTTACGCTTGCGAGAACTTGAGTGCGCTGAGAGAGAATTTTGCACAGTTCCTGAAGTTCTTAGTTTTCTCTTAGTATTTTGGTGGTTCAGTCGCTGACTTGGGCGTCGGAGCGTGATCGGCCGCAGCGGCGCCGTTCTGTCTTTTGCAGGTTATTGAGGTGAATCAAGACGAAGGACGGAAGCTAACACTGCGCAAAGTCGATCCAGATTTGACGAGGCAAGGCTCTTGCATCCTGGTCAACAGGCAGGATCATTAGTAGTAGGCGTTTCACTGTACTTTAATCCTTAAAGTTCGTATATACTTTATATCATTGTAACCAAAAAGAAAAAGAGATGTTTATTATTAGTAGGTTACAACAGTGGTTTGGGTCCAATTTTCATTTGGATTTTGAAGGAAAATTCTTCTTGCACGCACATGATTTCCTCATTCACCTCAATAGGAGTGACAAAAACACTATTTTACGCTTAATTAAAAAAAAAATCATATTTAGCACCCCTTAATCTTTTTCCTTTCTTAGTTGCATCATCTCCATTAGTCACACTTCCTCTTCTCTTTTGTGGTTCGTTTTTATGTTGGAGACCATTGTCACACCTCTTTCTCTTCATATTCTCACAATCACACGCCTCTATAGAGTCGTATTTTGTATCCTCTTCTCTTGCTTTATTTATTTTTGGCGAGCACTCTTTGTGAGAAAAACTTGAAGAAGAAGAAGATGAACAATGAATACAAAAAAATAGAGTATCATAAAAAATGTATTTCACAGTTACAGAGAGACCTCCTACCACAACATATATAGAACATCTAACACTCTGTAAACTAGTGAGCATCTATCACTAGAATAGAGACCATATAATTCTAGACCACATACAGTATAATGTTAGAACATATTGGTCGTCTAACACTAGAACAGAAGGACCGTCTAACACTACAACATGATCTTCTAACGATAGAACAAAGAGATTGTCTAGTATTAAAAAACAAGGATAGTTTAATGCTAGAACTAGAAATGTCTAAGGCTAAAACACATATAGATCGTCTAACGCTAGAATACAAGGATCGTCTAACACTATAACATGGACCGTCTAATGCTAGAACATGGAGGTCGTCTAGCGTTAGCATGCATGGATCTTCTAATGCTAGAACTGGGATCGTTTCATGCTAGAACATACATCATGTAACACTCACCATGTCCTTTTCTACATCCATTGGGAAAGGTGAGCATGGGACGATTTAAATAATCCAATTTGAGTATCAATTTCGTGCTCACTCCTACTGTAAGCCTTTTTGTTTGGATTTGAGATTGAGAAGTAAGTGATAGACACTAGGATTTGGAATTCATGTCAATCGTGAATACAACTTTTCGCATTATGGAATACAAATTTTAGATTGTATTCTGCATTGCATAATCCTGAATACATATATTTTGGATTATGCAATTCAAAACACAAATTTGGTATTCTAGATTGTTCAATCTAGAATATAATATAAATTTTGTATTCTGAATTCTACAATCCAGAATAAATTTTGCATTTCAAATTGTACAATTCAAAATGAAAAAAATCACAAATATAAACTTTCAGATACTATAATCCGGAAGTCTCCAAATTTTACATCCAATATTTTAAAAAAGTCAATAGAATACAAAGTAATTTTGGTATTTTAAGAAGTGTTGGGGTGTAGGAAGAAAATATGGAGGTGTGGGAAGAAATTTCCATTTTGAAATGATGGTGGGCCTTCGTCAAATTATAGTTGTAGAATTTACAACTAAAAAGCCAATATGCTATGCATTTTGCCATTGGTGGTGACATGGTTTTTCTATCTTCAATTTTTTTAATAAAATGTTAAATGAAGAGGTGGCACTCAGTCACAAGACCTAAGAAAAACATAGTTGACATGAGATATTTTCCCAAAATCCCAAAGTTGCATGTCTAATAGGATGAGAGTAAAACTTATATGCCCCAAATCCAAAATCTCAAAATTTGTATTTCTTCTAACATATTTGTACCCTGTTCTCTCTCGTTCGCATCTTGTCTATTTTCAAGAAAATAAAAATTAGAGGCAAATCCAAACCGAAGTAGAAATAGCAAACCCTAATCAGAAAAAAGTGGGCAAACCCATATATTTAGAACAAAAAAAATAGCAGCAAAAGTACATAAGAAAGAGAGAGGTAGAGAAAAAAAAAACCCTAAGAGAGAGGAAAAACATAACTGCTTTAACGGCCACCTCTATCTCCATCGCATCACACCTAGTTGGCTATTCCTCCATCATTCCTATTCCCTTCCTACCTTCCCTATTTTCTGCTTCTTCCTTTGCCTCCATTTTCTCGGAAACCCAAAAGCAAAATAAAAAATAAGAAACCCAAACAAAACAGCAGGGAAGGGGAAAAGGAAAGGAAAAGAAAATAAAAAGAAAATCCTGGTTTAGCCAAAACCAAACCTCACCTCACACCATACGCAATCCTCAAAAAATCAATCAATTCATTCCTATTTCTTTACATTCCTCTTGCCTCACCCGTGAGTTGCTCTTTCCCCCAAACCACAAACCAACGGTGCTTGCAGTGTCATATATCCAATGTCACCACCTTAGAGATTATTCATTCATTAATTCATTGCGTGACAATTTGTTGAACTCTGGAAAAAATGCAACACAACATCTTCCAAACAATGCGTAGCTTGAAGATCATTGAAGGTTGCAAGGGAACTCAGGTGTATACTATCAACCCCTCCTCCGGCACCGGCACCGGCACCGGCACTGGCAGTGGAATTGGCGATAAGCTTCTCCAACAACTCCACGACCACATTAAGAGCCAAACCCTTATAAGGACCAAATCGAATCGGAACTTCCAACCTCCTAACGCCACCCCACCTTCCGAGGTTGTCTTCTGTGATGGGTCCCTCCTCCCCTATGCCCTCCCCATGACAGACCTTCTTGAACCCAAAGTCGAACCGTCCCTCGTGTCTCTTGACTTCGTTGAAACCCTCGCCAGTGCGTATCGTCGTGCTGAGGACCGGCCCCAGTTCGAGCGCACGGAGGTCTTCCTCGAGCAATGCACCATCTTTCGCGGGTTAGCAGACCCCAAGCTCTTCCGTCGCAGCCTTCGCTCAGCTCGACAACATGCTACTAACGTGCATGATAAGGTCGTGGTCGCCGCGTGGCTCCGCCACGAGCGCCGCGAGGACGAGCTCATCGGCTCCTCTTCCATGGACTGCAGCGGGAGGAACCTCGAATGTCCCCGCGCCACGTTGGAGCCAGGTTATGACCCAGAGTCGGTGTTTGATCGTTGCCTGTGCACGCATGCACGCGCAGGGGATCATGATAGTGACGATGCTCATAGTGAAATGACGATAGAGGTTGATGATGAGCCAAGTTCTACCTCGGAGGAAGAGGATGGTGACATGTCGTTTTTTGTTGGTGAAGATGAAATTAGGTGCAATAGGTTCAACATAGCTTCACTTTCAAGGCCCTTTAACACAATGTTGTATGGTGAATTCATAGAGTCAAAAAGGGAGAACATTAATTTTTCACAAAATTGTTTTTCTGTTGAGGCACTGACAGCTGCTAAGGAGTTTAGTAGAAGTAAGAGTTTGAGCCATTTGGAGCCTAAGGTGGTTTTGGAGTTGTTGTCTTTGGCGAATCGTTTTTGTTGTGAGGAGATGAAGAATGCTTGTGACGCACATTTGGCTTTGCTAGTTTGTGACATGGACGATGCCTTGTTGCTTATTGAATATGGTTTGGAGGAGACTGCATACCTTCTTGTGGCAGCTTGCTTGCAGGTGTATCTCCGAGAGCTCCCCGGTTCGATGCAGTGTTCGATTTTCGTGAAGATGTTTTGTAGTCCGGAGGGTAGGGATAGGCTAGCTATGGCGGGGCACGCGTCATTTGTGCTGTATTACTTTTTAAGTCAGATTTCGATGGAGGAAGAGATGAGATCTAACACCACAGTAATGTTATTGGAGAGGTTAGTGGAGTGCGCAAAAGATGGTTGGGAGAAGCAAGTTGCGTTTCACCAAATGGGTGCTGTTATGCTTGAGAGAAAAGAATACAAAGATGCACAACATTGGTTTGAGTCAGCAGTGGAGGCAGGGCATGTTTATTCAGTGGTGGGAGTAGCAAGGGCCAAATATAAGCGTGGTCACACCTATTCAGCATATAAGTTGATGAACTCACTTATTTCTGAACATAAACCAGTTGGGTGGATGTATCAAGAGAGGTCTTTGTATTGTATTGGGAAGGAGAAACAAATGGACTTGCTATCTGCAACTGAGTTAGATCCAACTCTTTCCTTTCCTTATAAATTTCGAGCTGTTTCTTACTTGGAAGAGAACAAAATTGGATCTGCCATTGCAGAAATCAATAAAATAATCGGTTTCAAGGTTTCTTCAGATTGCCTTGAACTCAGAGCTTGGTTCTTGATTGCCATGGAGGATTATGAAGGTGCCCTTAGAGATGTTCGGGCAATTTTGACGTTGGATCCAAATTATATGATGTTTTATGGGCATATGCATGGGGAGCAGTTGATAGAACTTCTCAGTCCTGTTGTTCAACAGTGGTGCCAAGCTGATTGTTGGATGCAGTTGTATGATCGGTGGTCCTCTGTTGATGATATTGGTTCATTGGCTGTTGTACACCAAATGTTAGCAAATGATCCTGGGAAAAGTCTTTTACGTTTTCGACAATCTCTCCTTTTGCTACGGTGAGTGAAATCCCTACATTAATTCAATTATATCTTATTCTTACACTACCAATTTCTGATATAAATTCTAGTTTTACTTCATATTTTTATATGTGCAAGAATTCTCTGTCAATGAGTTGTCATAAATGGCTTTTTCATTATCAGATAAATCCTGATTACTAAGATTAATTATAAAATAATTGATAATCACTTCTTTAATTATTTATTAGAACATCGTTTCCTAATTCTTATTATTTTTATATTATTATAAAAGAGTTATCAAATGAATTATATATAAAAAAAATTATCAAAACATTATTTTTCTGTCAGTGAAAAGAGTAATATTGAAATACATGATTAGAAATATTTCGTGCATTCTTTTCTTTTGCAACTGGCCATGTAATTTATTTACATGGATTTCATGTGTTGCTAAATAAATTAGTTTATAGTCACATTCTTTTGTCAAAAATTAGAGAAAATTGTCACATATTCCTGCCATCAAAGCAAACTATGACAAAATACTGGGATCGTAACATTTTACTATGTACTGATTAGGACCTTCTTTGAAGTAATTATTACAAAATATTCCAAAATCTGCCTATATTTTAAGTATAATTTCAAAAAGTGTTTAAAATTGATCGAGTGTGTTTTAGTACTAATTTTATCTTGTTTAGTTAAGCACTTATTTTGTAGTTTTACTATTTAGTAGTGTCATACATGATTTTTATGGACTTAAGATGGCTAATTTGTTTGAGTCCTGGTTCATTGTAATATTGTTGCAGATTGACTATTCTGGGTGTTGATGTTCCTTGATCTTGCAGGTTGAATTGTCCAAAGGCTGCCATGCGTAGTTTGCGGATGGCTAGAAATCATTCTAATTCTGACCATGAAAGACTTGTGTATGAAGGATGGATATTGTATGACACTGGTCATCGTGAAGAAGCACTAACAAAGGCTGAGGAATCTATTACAATTCAAAGATCATTTGAAGCTTACTTTCTCAAAGCTTATGCATTAGCTGACTCAAATCTTGATTCAGAGTCTTCTAAGTATGTGATCCATCTCTTAGAAGAAGCTCTTAGGTGCCCTTCAGATGGTCTTAGGAAAGGACAAGTGAGTGTCAAGCTTTGGATTAAACATGTTGTGTTTATATCACTGTTGAAGTAATAATGTATTTATAATTTCGTTCTTATAAATTTTGTAGGCACTAAATAATCTAGGGAGTGTCTATGTAGACTGTGATAAACTAGACCTTGCTGCTGACTGCTACATGAATGCACTCAACATCAAGCATACACGAGCACATCAAGGATTGGCACGTGTATATCATCTTAAAAATCATCGCAAAGCAGCATATGATGAGATGACAAAGCTAATAGAAAAGGCTCGTAGCAATGCATCAGCATATGAGAAACGTTCAGAATATTGTGATCGTGACATGGCAAAGAGTGATCTTAGTATGGCCTCACAATTGGATCCTCTCAGGACTTATCCTTACAGATATAGGGCAGCAGGTAAGTCTCATACAAGTGGTTCTATTACCCTTTGTTTTCCTCTTGATTTTTTATGATGGTAAAGAAGGGATATTGCAGCTCTGATTGTAATTTGCAAGCCATTTCTGCGGCATTTGTTACAACTATAATGTTTGTAATATTGTCCTAGATTTCAAAGGTCCAATCTTTGATGATGTGGACAGTAAATTTTTTCTACATTTAGTTTATATCAATGCAACTTCACAAATACATTTTAGATTTTTATAAAAATATAGTACTTGATCATTTTCCTTCATTTTACTATGTATCATATAACTGCATGAAAAATTAATGTTTTTCATCTTTTTGCATTCTTCATTTGTTTTTTCATATACACCAATTCCCATGTCCATGTTCTAAACCATATCATTTAAGTTTTCCTTCGAAATAAATGGTTCTTGTCTGAAATTTTGACATTAATGGTGTAGTTTCCGAAAAAATATCATACTGCCTCAGTGTTGCTGGAAATGACTTGTGGATCTTTCACACTTAATGCAGTATAAATAATGAACATCGTTGCTTTAAATGTTAAAATAAAATCCATGGTTGTCCATAGGTTTCCTATTCATAACATACCTATCAAATTATACATTATTGTAGGGTACATGTTTTTTTTTGGATTATTTTATCTTACCAAGAGTGATCAATAATGAAGTGAGATCTTTTGAGTTTGTGCTTAACCTTGTAGTTTTCTATCTTTTGTTCTGATTTGTGGTCTTTGTTCATGTTGAGATAGTATTGTTTGTTTTCAACGTCATGATAAAGCAATATGAGCACAATATACTCAAACCTTAGAAATATTAGTCCAATGTTATTGCATGCACGAAGCATGTCAACTTCTGACTCACTTTTGTCTACCAGTTTTGATGGATGATCACAAGGAATCTGAGGCAATAGCAGAGCTTTCAAGAGCCATTAATTTTAAGCCAGATCTACAACTATTACATCTTCGAGCAGCATTTTATGACTCAATGAGTGACTTCGTTTCTGCCGTTCAGGACTGTGAAGCAGGCCTCTGTCTTGATCCTAATCATAACGAAATTCTTGATCTTTGTAAGAAAGCACGAGAGCATCTTAGAGAACCAAAGTAGAAGAATAAGATGTTTTGAAACAAACATGCTTTCTAATGTTCCTTATAGGGACAAGCCTATTCTTGCCAGCCTATACCTTTTTTTTATGAAGGTCCAATATCATCATCATTCTCATTTATCTGTTACAATTTGTCTCCAAAAATGGCACGATCTATATCTTTCAGCTGACCTTCAAAAGAGTGAAACTACAGAAGGGAAAAAATTACAAAGGTCATTTGGATTATAAGCGAGAAGAGGAGGAGCAAGATAACTTGTATATATATGTGATGACTTATGATTTCTTCAGAGTATGGTCAAATAGTACATACAACTGTTGTTGCTATCCTCTAGTATGCTATACCAGAAAATAGGTGATGAGTTACTAGTTAGAGAAAACATGTACATGAAAACCAATTTGTTATGTAAGTCCAAGATTTAGATACTTACCATTACATTTTTGCCTATGCAATCCTCTGTTCATAATTGTGGTATAACATTTTCCACTTTTCTCTGTTGTATAAACACCATTTTCCCTAACGACCTTTTTAACGTGTATTCATGACGAGTTCTCTTTAGAAAAGACATCTATAACTAGTTATACAAGTTTTAACCATTAAATGTGTGTTTAGTTCATTTGTAGAGCATTTTCATCAATTTATTTTTCCAGATTTAAATACAAAGCAAAATCTGATACGAAAAACAATGTAGGTAGAAAGAAATTTGAGATCATATAAACAAGGTTATATTTCTAAATGCAATATATATGTGATGGAGACCAGATTTTTGGGATGACACAACTAAAACTATGGGTGGATTATAAATTTATGTAAAAAAGCTAAATTCTTATATCCAAATTGGTGTATGTGTCTGAAACCATGTTTATTATGTGTAAAAACTTAGACCAAACCTTTATACATAATGCAAAAAGAGGATCTTCCAAAAATTATCTGGTCTAAAACTTAAAAGGTATGAGCTGAGTAGAAAAGACAAGTAAAATTAAAATTAAGTTATAGGAGGTGTCTGGATCAAATGGTTTAGGAAATGTTATATGTATGATGTGTCTAACATCATTATTAGCGTAGTTTATACTGTTGTTTGTTTGTGCAAGAAATAATATTAATATCAAAAGTTCGTGGATGTTGAGGATATGAAAAGATATACTGTGGACCAAAATATGCCTTATGTCAAATTCATTAACCAATTTGGCAGTTAGGAAATGTTATATGTATGATGTGTCTAACATCATTATTAGCGTAGCTAGTTTATAGGAGGTGTCTGGATCAAATGGTTTAGGAAATGTTATATGTATGATGTGTCTAACATCATTATTAGCGTAGTTTATACTGAGGATATGAAAACATATACTGCTGGACCAAAATAAGCCTTATGTCAAATTCTGTACCGTCCCGTCCCCGGACGTCGACCAGAGTCAAAGTCAAAGTCAACGTCAGGGCCAAGGTCAACATATGGTGGGACCACACGAAGGGCCCAAAGAAGGAAGTCAACAGAGTGACTACATAAGGCGTCGCCAAGACAAGGCGTCACCAAGACAGTCATCAGCAGTGTTACTCCCCGATACCCATGGGTAGGAAAGACCATGGAGGGAGTGACACCACGGGAGGCTTCGGGCCCGCCTAGCTCAGAACAGTAATAAAGAGAAGAGAAAGGTGGCTTCAAGGCCATATTACTAGCGCCAGTAGGGAGTAGCCTGACTCGTGAAGTACCCAGGCCACCTCAGGGAGACCCTTGGGATAGATACGACTCAAAAGAAGGTCATGCCCAGGGGAAACCAGGTGCAGGGTGCGAGAGGAAGGTGGATACACTCCCAGGGCAAGTGACTAGAGGTTGGGTCGCATGAGTTGGCACCCAAAAGTCACCCCTTTGCGCCAGATGCACTTAAGGAATGAGGACTCACACGATGAAATATCCCTAAATTGGGTTACAGTGCTGTGAGGCCCTCCACGTAGAATAACGGTCAAGTCAGGAGGACACGTGGCGGGAAGAACAGAAACATCAATGCTTTCCGGATAGTTTGTCAGGTATGAGGTAATCAAGATTATGTAATTAAGTTTACGTTTCGAATGCTTTAAGGTACTTTAAATGCTTTAAGTGTTTTGAACGTCTTAAAGGCGCTGAACGTTTTTACACCTTAAATGCGCTTTAAGACGCTTTAAATGCTAGAGACGTTTAAAGGGAGCTTTAGACATTGGAATCGAGATCGGACCTTTGGCAAATTTTCCCCAGAACACACTCTAGTTGCTTGCTCGAGCCCTCAGGCTACGCACAAGGGACTAGAGAAGGATTGTTTGCCAGAACCAGAAATCAACACACAATATACAGTTCTTTACCACTTCCAGAGCGCCTTTCACGGTGCTCCGATACGAAGGTGCGGAGTTTTGGTGTTTCTTGTTAGCTGACTTGAGCGTCGGAGTGCAAACGGCCGCTAGGGCACCCATTTGTTAACTTCTTTGCAGGTGTTCACAGATTACCAGAAAAGGGTGTCACTAGCAGACGGGCAAGGTTGCACAGAAAGACGTACCCAGGTCAACCGGCAGGAACAAATTCATTAACCAATTTGGCAGTTATATAAAATGCAACACTACTACTTTTTTGCTCTTTATAAGTGTTGACTAGAATACACTTTCAAAGTGTGATATCCGGAAAGAAAAATCTGGTTTCACAATGACAAGACTAAGTCAAAAGAAGAGATAGAAACTGGACTCATAAAATGCATTTTAGGGATACAAGCACAAATTTGTACAGATGTATGAGATGGGGATCAAGATCACTAGCAGAATCTTCTTGTTTACATACCTTATGGAGGTTTTTTTTTTTTAAGACAATAGACTTTTTTTCTTGACCAATTTTACACACTAGTTGTTGTAATATGCAAGATTTTTTTTTTGGATAAGACATACTACTAAATACAAATGTGTAAGGATTACGTGTATAACAGGAAAATATCAACACAAGAAAATCATTAAATAGAAACTAATTTTAGAGACAAAAAATAATTAGTTACTATATTTGATCCTGCCTGTTGACCAAAGCGCTGGAGCTTTGCCTCGTCAAACTTGGATCGACGTATGCGCCGCGTCTACCTCCGTCCTCCGCCGCGATCCACCTCAAGAACCTGCAAAAGACGAAACGGCGCCGCTGCGGCCAATCGCACTCCAACGCCCAAGTCAGTGACTGAACCACCAATTACTTCAAGAGTAAGACTCAAGAACTCTAAGGAACCGTGACCAGTTTTCTCTCAGTGTACTCAAGACTCGCAAGCGTAAAGAATAATCTGAACGTGCGTACCTCAGAAGTTCGTTGAGAAACTCTTATATACCTGGACACTTTCTCTCTCCTGGCAGTTACACACCTGGACACGTGGATTGCATCCAGCTGTACACGTGCCTTCATCTGGAGCATCCTTGACTTGGGCGCTACTTCTGACTCTCCTTTGGCTAAGTTACTTATGCATGATACTACTCAGTGCATAGTTGTCTTGGAGCGCGATCTCTACTGGATTGGCGAGTTAGGGTGCCTTCGTACACACCTTCCCTGTGGTCTCGCCGGCCGCCTTCATAATCTGCACCACCTGTTCCACCGTTTATGCCCGAGTGAGCTGTCCCCCGACCTCATCCTCTGGCCAGCTGGGAAGCATCCATCTGCCTTCATCTTCGGCGATGTCCTTGCTTTGGCGATCTCTAATCACTTGGTCGCCTGGATTCACATCTGGCGACCTCATCTTCAACTTGGTGACCGTCGGTATTGGTATGATGGAGATTGGAGCACGCCAACTTAATAACTGGCGAGTACGCGAACCCCCCGACCTTCTTCCCTTCTGCCAACCAGGTGTACCATCCAACACGCCTATATCACAGCTCGACGCCACGTCATTAATCTTGACTACCAGGGCGGTACACAAGCCCCCCAGTCTTAAGCGAAGACTTGTCCAGCGAAAAGACTAAAGGAGTCACTTCAATACCGATCTACGTGGCGCTGGCGCGGAATTCCAAACGGTTGTACTTTCTGCTTTCCTGACGCTCCACCAACCACTCTTCCAATCGCTCGACACGTGGCTTCATCAACGGTTGCCTTCAGTTGTCGTTTGCGCTTCCAAAACCCATTCGAAAAACCCTTAAACCCATTTCGCTTCTACTGTTCCATCACTTCTTCTTTTCTTCAAACGCTTCAAGTTTCTTCTGCAAAAGCTCACGACGCTCTTCGACCTCCTGAATCCTCAACTTCCTTCATCGCTCCTCCGATCATAAAAGGGTACTCCCTTTACTTCTTCTGCTGACTTTTCCTGCATTTTAACCGATTCGCGTCATCCATTAACTGTCTGGTGCATACGCTGTGGGCTGTTTCTTCGATTTCTCCTTTCTCGTAACTTAGGGCTTCGTCTTCGTTACAACGAACCTTCGTTCGTTCGTTTTTCACCCTTCTTTCACGATCGAGTCAGCCTCTGCGAACCCTGATCACCTTTTCTTTTCTTCTTCCTTTGCAGCTTCCGCGATGGCTAGCTCAAAGATCACCCCAAATCCTCCTCCCTCGTCACGAAACCCTTCATCTCAAGCTCACAACCCACCGCGAGCACTTGGTGCTTCTTCTTCCCAGGCTGAGAGGCCTGCAACCTCCCGCCCTACCCTGGCTCAGGCTACTCCACCTGTCGACGGAGGAGCCTCCGTTCCTTCCCCAGACTTCAAAAAATTATACCCATGGGCCACCCCGACCTTGTTGAAGGAAATCTCCTCAGTAAACTCTGCTGGGGCAGTTCTTCGATTGAAGAAAGGGGACGAGCCTCAACTGTCGTTCCACAAGGAGCATGACGACAAGATGATGGTGCTACCTTGCCCCCCCGACATGCCAGTGTGCGCCGACGACAAAGGGAACAACGGCGGGTTGTTCTGCTTCGTATACACCACCCTGTTCAAGAAGGTGAAGCTTAGGTTTCCCTTCACTCGTTTTGAAAGGGAGCTACTTACCGAGCTCGACATCGCCGCCGCCCAGCTCCATCCCAACAGCTGGGCGTTCGTGCGGGCGTTCCAGATCATGTGCGCACATTTGGGGTTGCCTGCGTCAGTGGACGTCTTTCTTTTCCCTTTGAAGATAAACACCCAGGAGATCGCCTGTGGGTGAGTCTAAACGGGATTGTTGGGAGGTCGATCTTCTCCATATTCCAGCAATCCAACAAGGATTGGAAGGGCAAGTTCGTCCAGGTGCGCCCAAATGACAAGGACGCCTCACTGCTCGACGGTTTCCCCTTGTATTGGGTAAACAAGGGGAATAAAGAATCCAAGGGGAGCTTCAGGAGGCCAAGGAGCCCCGACAACATGGGAGCCTTGGACAAAGATTTGTGCCTCTTCTGGAAGAGCGTGGCAGATCTCAACATCACCTTCCTTACCACTGCGCTCATCTCCTTCGAATTCTTCGAAGATCAACTCGAGGCTCGCATAGGTTAGTGCTTCAACGTTTACGTCTTTGCCTTGCCATTCCTCTGTTAACTGTTGCTGGGCGTCTTGTGTGTTGTACACAAGACTTTGGTTTTATTTTCTGCACCCCTTATCTGCTTTTCTTGCATACTGACTTAAGCGTTTTTTTCTCTCTCTCTGAACTGACCCATGTTTCTTTGCATCATGCAGACCTCATGTTGGGCAAGGGAAAGCTGGCTGAGTTGAGGGCACTCGCCCGAGCCCATGGGTTGGCGTCGGGTTCCCAAACCGTGCCAAACTCCGTGGTGGAGATCGCCGCCGCCCAGGGGAGATCGCCCCCTAAAGGCCCAGCACCTTCGGCTGCCCAGCCCGCCCAACAGCAGCGCAAAAAGCTTATCCTCAGGAAACCAAAGAGGAAAGCCCCTCAAGTAGTCCATGAAGAAGAAGAAGAAGAAGACGATGAGGCGACTGAAGATGGCCTCATCACCAAGAGGAAGAGGGTGGCGCCTTCTTCACCACCTGCTCCACCTCCTCCTCCAACATCAACACCACCTTCCACACCCGCTCCGCCTCCAACACCGCTTCCTCCACCAGCTCCCACCTCGCCAGTCCAAGCGGTTCCTCTGGCGTCTGCACTTCCTGTGGTTGAGGCCGCCGAGCCCAACTTCATGGAGAACCCCCCGAGCGCCTCCACGCCCTATGTATCAGCTGGAGGGGGTCCTCCTTCAAACGCCTCAACCGCAAATGCTGCACTAGTCGGGGATGATGGTGCTCACAATTCACCTATCATCATCACTGAATCCCCGACGTCGCCACCACGCCAAGAAGCGCTCATTCCACAACCAACTCAAGAAGGTGGCGGCGAGAACCAACAACAAGCCCCCCCGGTGCCTCCACAAGCAAACCTCTCTCTTGAGGTCAAGAGGGTGTGGGAGCCCTTCTCAGCAAAACTGAAGATGATGGCGGAGGATTTCCCCTCCATCATATCCAAAGCTGTGGAGAGTTCCACCAAGAAGCTCCAAGATGACATCTTCACACTCCGAGCTGAGAACCGCTCCATAAGGATCGAGGCGTAGAGGTTATCCTGCAACCTAACACTCGCCGAGATTGATCACTCGAGAGTGGAAGATGCCATGAGCACTGAGCTCCGGGTGGCACGCAAGGAGGCCACCGATCTACGTCATAAGGTGCAGCTCTTGGCTCAAGAGAAGATTGAGCTGGAGAGCAAGCTGGTACCCTATCGCATCAAAGTGGCTGACCTGGAGGCGTTGATCAAAGCAGATGCCGCCAGGGTAAAAAACCTCGAGAAAAGGTCAGCCGATCGGGAGGTCTTCTTGGGGAAGGTGGAAAAGGAGAGAGACGACACCATGGCCAAGCTCGCCGAAGCCAACGAAGAAAACGGGAAGATCGCCGCAGAGCTGGCCCAGGTGCAGGCGGAATCCAAGAAGGTTACTGAAGACCTTCTTCAAGCTCGGGAAGCAGTTGAAGAACTCAAGAAGCAAGCTGAAGAGCTAAAGCAGCAGAACGAGGGGCTCAAGAAACAGATAGAAGAACTTAGGCTGAGCTCCGCCCAGATTCTCGCTGCTGGATTCGACGCCGCCTTGGAGCAGTTCGCCTGCCTGTACCCTGACTTGGATCTCTCCATGGTGTCTCTCAACAACGAAGTGGTGGACGGGAAGGTTGTTCCTTCTGAAGACTAGATGGCTTCCCTCCACCCATTATTCCTTTGTCTCTCTCTTATACTTGTAATAAACTCTCTCTTTATTTGTACATGTGTCTTGAACTGATTATACCTTATGATAAAGTCTTTGTACTTCTTCTTATAACTTCTCTGTCTGCTTTATCTCTTCTTGTATAATTCACTTCAACGAACTTAACTTAGTAACTTCGTAAGCGCAATTATATACTACCCGCTACGAACCATCAGCTTTCGAACAATAACACTCTAACAACTTGTAACTTCAAGGTAATGAACCTTAGCGTAAAATCGCTCTTCAAATAACGAACTTCAACTCAACTAATGGCTTAAGACTCCGCTCATCTGATCTGCCTTATCAAAACGGGTCTTGACTTTCTCGCTATTGCTTGAATTTCTCCTGGTCGCCAAGGACTCTTGGCGATATCAGCTTCCTCCTGCCTTCACAACTTCGCCATTGTTCCTTTATCTGTGGGTAGAGGTGCCTTTCGGATCCTTCTCTACCTTCTCTGAGCTTCAGAACAAAAGACCGGGTGGCTAGGCGTTCTCTTCGATCCTGCCTTAGCCACCCAACAAACTTCTTCCACCCTTTACACCATACCTGAACTCGTTCGAGACGAGAAGGATTTTATCTTGCCCGAACTCGCTCATCGACGAGAAGGTCTTTAACTCGCCTGAACTCGCTCATCGGCGAGAAGGTCTTTAACTCGCCTGAACTCGCTCATCGGCGAGAAGGTCTTTAACTCGCCTGAACTCGCTCATTGGCGAGAAGGTCTTTAACTCGTGCCTCTACATTGCCCCAGGGGTTACATCTTCTCTCCCCCAGAAACACTGAGGACTTTTTGCTGGTGCCTCTACATTCCCCCAGAGGCTACATCTTCTCTCCTCTGGAAACACTGAGGACTTTTTACTGGTGCCTCTACATTGCCCCAGGGGCTACATCTTCTCTCCCCCAGAAACACTGAGGACTTTTCA
Source organism: Phaseolus vulgaris (assembly GCF_000499845.2). Classification (NCBI taxonomy): domain Eukaryota; kingdom Viridiplantae; phylum Streptophyta; class Magnoliopsida; order Fabales; family Fabaceae; genus Phaseolus; species Phaseolus vulgaris. Next base: position 20,814,413 of record NC_023750.2, read on the forward strand.
TTCTAACTCGCCTGCACTCGCTCGACGACGAGGAGGTCTTCATCTCGCCTCAGGACGCGCGAGGGCGTTGAGGTCTTTTAACTGGTGCCTCCGATCGCCGAAAGACGATGAGGACTTTAACTTTAACTGATGCCGCCAATCGCCGAAAGACGATGGGGACTTAGAAACTTTTTAGGAAGCATGCAATATATCTTTAACTTGCCTTAAATCACATATAAGTGACAAGGTCTTTCTTCAAAACTTTCGGAAAACAACAAGCATGCAATCTAAAACAACTTTAAGCTTCGAAAACTCTTCTTTATTGGGTGGCCTCATTAAAAACCCTCCTTAGGGAAAAAAGAGTGCCCCCTTCAAACTATTTTAACAGAAACATTGTAAAGCTCTTCGTGTTTGTTTTACTTACAAAGTTCTTAACTGTAATATAACTTGAGGTGCGTGGCGTTCCAAGTGCGAGGAATCGCCCCTCCTTCCAAAGTCTCTAAGCGGTAGGCGCCGTTCCCGAGCGCTCCGGTTATTCTGAACGGCCCCGTCCACTTAGGCGACAGCTTGTTCTCCATCTCGTATTGGTGAGCCTTCCTCATCACCAGGTCACCTTCTCTGAACTGCCTTGGCATCACCTTCGAGTTATACCTTCGTTCAATCCTCCTTTTCACCGCCTCAGCTTTTAATCTTGCCTCTTCCCTGACCTCATCCAGTAAGTCCAGGTTCAACCTTCTTTCCTCATTCGAGTCTTCCTCCACGAAGTTCTGGAATCTCGGCGAGCTCTCCTGGATCTCTACTGGAATCATTGCGTCGCACCCATAGACCAGGCTGAACGGGGTCTCATGGGTTCCTGACTGCTTGGTGGTGTGGTACGCCCAGACTATACGGGGTACCTCCTCAGCCCAACTTCCCTTGGCTTTCTCTAGCCTTCTCTTCAACCCTCTCAGCAACACCCGATTGGCTGACTCTACTTGGCCATTCGTCTGAGGGTGCTCGACGGATGCAAATACTTGTTGAATTCCCACCCCTTCGCACAGCTTCTTCAACAGGTGACTTGCAAACTGAGTCCCATTATCCGACACCAGGCGCTTGGGCACACCAAACCGGCACACAATGTTCTTCCACACGAAACCCTCGATCTTGTGTGCGGTGATCTGGGCCACCGGTTCTGCTTCAATCCACTTGGTGAAATATTCGATCGCCACCACCAAGTACTTCATCTGCCTGATCGCCAGCGGGAATGGCCCCAGGATGTCAATTCCCCATGTGTGAAACGGCCAAGGGCTGTAAATCGACTTCAACTCTTCAGGAGGCGCCTTGTGCCAATCGGCGTGCTGCTGGCATTGCTTGCAGCACTTCGCATACTTCTTACAGTCTTGGTGCAGGGTACGAGAGGAAGGCAGATACGCTCTCAGAGTAAGTGACTAGATGATTGGGGGCATGAGTTGGCACCCAAAAAGTCACCCCTAGCGCAGTAGCACTCCCAGCAGGAGGACTCACACGTAGAAACGTCCCCAGGTGGGCAGAAGCGCCCCCAGATGGGGTCACGGCGTCGTGAGGCCCTCCACGTGTACAACAGCCATGTCAGAATGGAAACACCCCTTGGTCAGGTGCCAGGTAATTAAAGTCATTCAATACAGTTTCCGTTTCGAGCGTTCAGGTACTATGATGGCTCCCAAGCGTTTCAACGTCTTAAAGGCGCTACGTTTTCTAATTAAACGCTTTAATGAGTGCGTTACGTTTGTGATTAAAAGCGCTTTAAGGCGCTTTAAATGCTTGGGAGGTTTAAATAGCGCGGGGAATGTTGGAGACGGGGTTGGAACTTTTGGCAAATTTACGAGAACTCTCTGATTGCTTGCTCGTGCTTCAAGGTTACGTACAAGTGACTGGGGAATATTTTTGCCTGAAGGAGACAATACACAGTTATTTTTTACCACCTTCAGAGTGCCATACGCGCTGCTCAGAGACGTAGGTGAACAGTTTTGGTGTTTCTTGCTGGCTGACTTGAGCGTCGGAGTGCAAACGGCCGCTAGGGCGCCTCTTTGTCCTCTTTTTTGCAGGAATCCACAAATAACCAGTGGGAAGGAGTCCCTAGCTGACGGTTGAGGTCGTGCACGAAGACGTCCCGGTCAACCGGACGGAACATTTGGCGCCCACCGTGGGACCGATATAAAACATCAGTCCCATCACAAGTTCGAGAAAATCTACGAAGTCGCAGTAACGTTGGAGGAGGTTGGAGTGACAATGGCCCCCACCAGACGAAGCACAGCACGCGCAGCCCCAGCAGAACTATCCATGCAACAGGTCCTGGAGATAATGAGGGGGCTGCAGCAGGACATGGCGGATTCGAAAATGGAACAAGAACGCATGCAGGCAGACCTTGACGCCTCGCATGAGCGGAACGAAGAGCTCCACCGTGTGAATGAGGAGTTGCGCCAGGGCCTGAGAAATGATCGGAGGCGGCCTGGACATGAGGAGATGGAGAACCATTCCCCACCAAGGGAGTTTTCCATTCCTTTCTCGCAGGAGATCCTAGACGCAGCGATCCCGAACACGTTCACGGGACCCAAGGTGATCTTCACCGGGATGGAGGACCCAGAGACGCACCTTGCTGCATTCCACACACAGATGGTCCTGATAGGCGGTTCTGACGCTGCCAAGTGCAAGCTCTTCATGAACACCCTGACCGGGATGGCTATGGACTGGTTCATTAGCCTCCCAGAGGGTCATATCACATCTTTCCGCCAATTGTCGCGATTGTTCAGGGAACAATACTTAGCAAACAAGGCCCCGCCGCCAGTCTCTTACGATCTGTTCGATGTGAAGCAGTATCAAGGGGAGACCTTGAAGGAGTATATCAATCGCTTCGGGGCCCAGGTCGTGAAGGTTGGTACGACAGAGGAGCCTATGATCGTGTACTCGTTTGTGAAAGGCGTATGCCCCGGTCCTTTTGGAGAATCCATCATCCGCAACCGCCCTAGGACTTTCGCTGAACTCCGGCGTAGGGCGGTAGAACATATTGCTTCGGAAGGAGAGGTGTGTGTGAAGCGCACCAGCGTCGTGCCCTCACGCCCGAGGGGATCGACACGAGCTCAACCCGTCAGGGTCAATGAGACCACGACGGGAAGAAAGAAGCCAGAGGCGAGACGCCCCTACGAGGCCAGAAAGCCCAGCCCAGGGGTCCGGCAGGAGGCGATCGCCCGGCCAGAGAAAGAGCGAGACCGGCGAGGTACAACTTCTTGGTTGAGTTGAAAGATTTGATCGCCGTGCCTAACATAGCTGAGAGGCTGAGGCGACCGGCGAAGACCGACAAGGTGTTGGGGCCTCGTAAAGACTCTTGGTGTGAATTCCACGAGGCTTTCGGGCACCACATTAACAACTGCCTGTCGTTGGGCTACCAGCTGGATGAGCTGGTGAGAACCGGATTCTTGAAGGACTATGTCGCGGAGCCCGCCACGACCGCCACCTTGCCGCCGCCAGTAGAAGAACTAGCACACGAGATGCCTGTGCTTGGCGAGGTCCACACTATTGCTGGAGGTTTCTCCAGCGGAGGGCCCACCGCCTCCCAGCGGAAGAAATACGCGAGGGGGGTAAATTCAGTCGAAGAGAGGCTCTCGGGGGAGCCATGGGAGTCGGATATTGTGTTCACAAGAAGAGACCTCCGAGATGTGGTACCCCACGACAACGACCCCGTTGTCATCTCAGTCGTCACAGTCGGAAGGAAGGTCCACAGAGTGCTTGTTGACCAAGGAAGTTCGGCAGACGTCATGTTTCTGTCGACCTTTAATAAGTTACGGTTATCCCCCGATCTGTTGAGTCCCTATACTGGGTGCTTGTATGGGTTCGGGGATAATCGGGTGGAAGTCCGGGGGTACCTGGAGTTGAGGACTACGTTCACAGACAGAGAGGCCTCCCGTACCGAGAGCATCCGGTACCTTGTCGTGAACGCCAACTCTGCCTACAATAGTTTGCTGGGCAGACCGGCATTAAACCGTCTGAACGCGGTGTCCTCCACCCGTCACATGAAGATGAAGCTGCCGGACCTCAGTGGCCAGATGATAGTCATCAAGTCAGACTAGGAAGAGGCAAGGAAATGCTATGAGAACAGCCTGAAAACGAAGAGAGGCGTGTTCATGGTGTATGAACGTCCGCCCAGCGCGGACACGGCGATGGTTGAGGCAGCGCCCGCGGAGTCGATGCCTGACGAGGCCCTACCAGCGGAGGCGACGCCCGAAGCTGACGCACCAATGGAGGAAAGCCCTCAGGGCGCGGCGCCCGTAGAAGGGGCGGCGCCCGTCGAGGATGATAGCAGGGAGCAGCCAACGGCTAACGCCGTAGAAAGGGAGATTGGCGGCAAGGCTTTCAAGTTAGGAAGTTCGCTGAGCCCAGAAGAACAGGAAGGGGTGGCAGAAGTGATTTCACGCCACCTGGATGCCTTTGCATGGTCCGCCTCGGATATGCCAGGCATTGATCCTGATTTCCTATGTCACCACCTCAGCATGGACGCCACGGTCCGTCCCGTGCGTCAGAGAAGGAGAAAGTTCAATGGGGAACGACAGCAGGTGGTGAAAGACGAAACGCAAAAGCTGTTGAGTGCTGGCCACATCAGGGAGATTCAATACCCTGAGTGGCTCGCCAATGTCGTCTTGGTGAAAAAGGAGAACGGAAAGTGGAGGATGTGCGTTGACTTCACGGACCTGAACAAGGCATGCCCAAAGGACTCGTATCCGCTGCCCAGCATTGACGCCTTGGTAGACAGTGCATCCGGCAGCAAGGTGCTGAGTTTCCTGGACGCCTTTTCAGGGTACAACCAAATCAAGATGCACCCAAGAGACGAGAGCAAGACTGCATTCATGACTGAGACCTGCAGTTACTGCTATAAGGTGATGCCTTTTGGGCTGAAAAATGCGGGCGCCACGTACCAAAGGTTAATGGACAAGGTCCTGGCGCCAATGCTCGGGAGAAATGTGTACGCCTATGTGGACGACATGGTGGTGGCGTCGCAGAATAGGGCGCAGCACATGGCGGACCTGGAGGAGTTGTTCGTCACAATATCCAAGTACCGCCTCAAGTTAAACCCTGAGAAGTGTGTTTTCGAGGTCGAGGCCGGTAAGTTCTTGGGTTTTATGCTCACAGAGAGGGGGATAGAGGCGAACCCCGACAAATTCGCGGCGATTATCGCCATGCGGAGCCCGACGTCGGTAAAGGAGGTGCAACAGCTGACAGGGCGGATGGCGACGCTCTCGAGGTTTGTTTCCGCCGGGGGAGAGAAGGGGCACCCATATTTCCAGTGCCTCAAGAGAAATAGTCGCTTTGCATGGACTGATGAATGCGAAGCGGCTTTCATTAAGCTGAAGGAGTACCTGGCGACGCCACCGGTCCTCTGCAAGCCGGTAACGGGCGTGCCCCTCCGGTTATATTTTACCGTAACGGAGCGGGCCATTAGTTCTGTGTTAGTCCAGGAGCAGGACCAGAGTCAGAAGCCCATCTATTTCGTAAGCAAGGCGTTACAGGGAGCTGAGACGAGGTACCAAGCGCTAGAGAAGGCGGCGCTAGCGGTAGTATTTTCTGCCAGGAGGCTCCGTCATTACTTCCACAGCTTCACGGTGGTGGTGATGACCAACCTCCCTATACAGAAAGTGCTGTAGAAGCCTGATGTGGCGGGAAGAATGGTGCGCTGGGCGGTAGAACTGTCAGAATTCGACATCCAGTATGAGCCTAGAGGATCCATCAAAGGGCAGGTGTACGCAGATTTTATAGCGGAACTGTCGCCCGGAGGTGAGCAGGAGGTGGAAGTGAGTTCGCAGTGGCTGCTCTTGGTTGATGGCTCTTCCAACCAGCAGGGGAGCGGTGCGGGAATAGTCTTGGAGGGACCCGACGACATACTGATTGAGCAGGCCCTGCGCTTCGCCTTCAAGGCAAGTAACAATCAGGCAGAATATGAAGCCCTGATAGCAGGAATGCTCCTGGCCAAGGAGATGGGCGCACAGAACCTCCTGGTGAAGAGCGACTCCCAGCTGATTACGGGACAGGTGTCGGGTGAGTTTCAGGCGAAGGACCCACAGATGGCGGCGTATCTGAAATACGTCAAGTTGTTGAAGGGAGCATTCAACGCTCTTGAGCTGATACATGTCCCGAGGGAGCAGAATGCCAGAGCTGACCTGCTTGCAAAGCTGGCCAGCTCAGGCAAGGGGGGTAGACAGAGGACAGTGATCCAGGAGACTCTCAAAGCTCCGCGTAGATTTGTGGAAGACAACAGGGTGGATGTCCTCCAGATTTATACATCAAGGGGAAGACCGAGGAGTCATTGCTCTTTGACCCAAGATACGCAGATGGCGCCCCGCATCAGCATGTACGCGGGCGTGCCTGAGGAAGAGCAGATGCAGGTATGTGTTTTGTCCAAGGGAGACACCTGGATGACGCCCTATAAGCGATACCTGGCGGATGGGGCTCTTCCAGTGGACCCTGAAGAGGGTAAAAAAGTCAAAAGAAATGCCGCAAGATATACTTTGGTGGATGGGGTGCTGTTCAGGCACGGTTTCACTCACCCTATCCTAACGTGCGTAAGTGGCGATGAGTGCACCAGGATAATGACGGAGCTACACGAAGGCATCTGCGGGAGCCACGTAGGGGGAAGATTCTTAGCTTCCAAGGTAATACGCGCAGGTTTCTTCTGGCCAACAGTGAAAGAGGACTGCGCACGGCACGCCCAGCGGTGTAGGCAATGCCAAAAGCACGTCGACTGGCACAAGGCGCCGCCAGAAGAATTGCGATCCATATACAGCCCGTGGCCTTTCCATACATGGGGAATCGACATCCTAGGCCCTTTCCCACTGGCAATCAGGCAGATGAAGTATCTGATCGTCGCCATCGAATACTTCACTAAGTGGATAGAGGCGGAGCCCGTGGCACAGATCACTGCGCATAAGGTACAACATTTTGTGTGGAGAAACATTGTGTGTCGCTTTGGCGTACCTAGGCGCCTGATATCTGACAACGGGACCCAGTTTGCCAGTCAGCAGTTGAGAAATCTGTGTGCTGAAGTAGGAATCAAACAAGTGTTAGCGTCGGTTGAACACCCCAGACCAATGGACAAGTAGAGTCGACAAACAGAGTTCTGCTGAGGGGGTGAAAAAGAAGGTTAGAGAAAGCCAAAGGGGCGTGGGCGGAAGAGGTGCCAAGGATTGTATGGACATATCACACCACGCCCCAATCCTCTACTATGGAGACGCCTTTCAGTTTGGTGTACGGGTCGGACGCGATGATTCCAATAGAAATACATGAAAGCTCACCACGTTTTCAAAACTTTGTGGTGGAGGAATCCAATGAAGAGAGGCGAGTAAACCTGGACCTGCTAGACGAGGCCAGGGAAGAAGCTAGAATAAAATCTAAAGCGATGAAGAGAAGAGTAGAGCGACAATATAGCTCTAAGGTAAAGCCACGACAGTTTCAGGTTGGCGACCTAGTGATGAGGAAAGCTCACCCATACGAGTTGGAGAATAAGCTGTCTCCCAAGTGGACCGGACCCTTCAGAGTTACTGAGGCTAAGGGTAACAGTTCGTACAACCTGGAGACTTTAGATGGAGGTCCTATCCCGCGCAGTTGGAATGCAGCCAACTTAAAATTTTATTTCAGTTGACTTATGTAAGCAGTATGTAACAATTTAGTTGAAGGGGACGCTCTTTTTCCCTCTCGGGGGTTTTTTAATGAGGTCACCCTAATAAAAGGAAAAACCAGTTTGAGAAAAAGAAGTGCCTTGGTTTTCAGCCTTTATCTTTCTCCGTTTGAAGTAATGTGAGGCATCGCCTAGGTCATGGCGTCTCCAAGAGAGAAGGCGTCACCTAGATAGGGGCGTCGCCCCTGTGAAGGCGTCGCCCTAATAAAGAAACCGTTGGAAGAACAGGACGAAAGAAAAGCGCGCAGTACGTGAAGCATATGCAAAGTAAAGTAGCGTTACAAAAAATCAAGTATGATATTGAAAAGTTGTTGTTACAAGCCATGTTCAATACAATGGGAGTAGTACAAACGGAGCAAACGCTACAAATCATGCAAAAACACGAACAAGCCATTCCTCAGTGGTCATCAGAGTCATCACTGGAGGAAGGCGAAGCCCCTTTTCCAGCCCGCAGAGCTCGAGTAAGTCGTGTCCTCTTTTCTTGGTTTATTTTCGAACCTACACCAAGGGAGAAGATGTGTTAGAGACACCATGAAGAAAGACATGCACAGTTAGAAAGCAATGAAGGCCGAGTTTTCTAAGGCAGTGGTTCTTACATATGTACTTCTCAAGAGTCCCAGCGTTGAACTCCAGGCTGATCACCGTGGCAGAGTCAAAACCTCCCGCCTCAGCAAGAATCCGGCAAGCTATTTGATCACTTGGAGCCAGCTTCTTGAGGGGTTTGGTTTTGAGGGTCTCTCCTCTCTCACCAGTACAGCGGAAACCCATCCAGAGCGTCCGGAACAAGGTCAGTACGACAGATCTTGAAGAACCGGCCTTTCCACCCGGTGAACGAGCTTTGGAAGGGTGTGAAGAGAACTCTCCCGGGTACATTACTGAGAGTTACCCAGAGGTTGTGTCTCTGCCTCTTCACCTCAAAGAAGTGAAGAAAGAGGTCAACCGAGGGTGCACAACCCAGAAACCCGAAGAGAATGTCGAAGGCTTTGACAAAGGCCCAGCTGTTGGGATATAACTGGGCCGGAGCAACGTTGATCTCCGTCAGCAGTTCCTTCTCGAACCAGGAAAAGGGTAAGCGCACTCCGATGGCCTTGAACACCACCTGGTAAAAGTAAAAGAAAGGGATCCCTTCGTTGGCCCGTTCATCTCCACATACTGGCTCCCCTAGAGTGCAAGGGAGCACAGCGATGTCGTCGTCATGCCTCCTCGCGAAGGCCCGGTGGTCATAGGAACACGAATCCCCTTTGTGCTCCCTTATGGCCCTGGTGGAGAGTAAGCATGAACACTCGTCAAGAAGTTCACTCGAAGCCCAAGGGTACAAGTCTTTGGGACGAACCCTGGAGGAAGCAGAGTGAGAGGACATTCTTTAACGAGAACACGGGTTGGCAAGAGTGTAGACCCCAAGAAATGCAAGAGTTGGGCGAGGGAAGCGAATGCTGGAACAACCCTTTATGAAAAAGAAAGGATGCAAGAAGGAAGGGTGCAAGAAGGAAGGGTGCAAGAAGAAAGAACATAAGTAGATTGTGAAGAGTGAGAAAGTGATGCGGATAGTTTCAGAGTTTGAACAGTTAAATAAAGCGGTTAGAGCGCCAAACGACGCGAATGGATACACCGTACGATTGGTCCACGTGGCAGAAGATGGAAGGATGACCCTGGCACCATTGGTTAAAATCAGAAAACGTCGTATCAACAGAATATCCAGTGGTACGATGCGCCGTCGAAAGTGAGTCAGGGGCACAGCAGGAGTCAGAACTTAATGGAATGACTGAATGTCCCATCAACCATACAAGCAGCGCCACGTGGATCAAGTCAAATGACGGAACGTCCCATCAGCCATACAGGAGGTGCCACGCGGAGGGCACGGACAAAACCTTGAGCTCTTCGCTGTCATTAAGCGTCGACCAAGGCAGGGCCCAAAGTCAACGTTGAAGTAAAGGTAACGCCCGAGGCGTCGCCTGGAAGGACGCAAAGGGCGACGCCAGCGTGAGACGTCGCGGGCGTCGCCAACCAAAATATCAGCAGGTTCGCCTCCCCGATACCCACAGGTAGGAAAGACTGTGGAGGGAGACGAAATCAAAGAAGGCAAAGTTAGTCACTGGCGTCGCCTCCCCGATACCCACAGGTAGGAAAGACTGTGGAGGGAGATAAGACTGCCAAACGCCAGCGAACCGCTGGCAGGGCGTTCCCCGATACCTGTGGGAAGGAAAGACCATGGAGGGAACAGACCCCCCCCCCCCAGAGCACTCGGCGTTTTAGACACCCGGGGACGATACGGTGCTGCTGTAGCAGGCCTCTCCTTAGGCGTGGGCGCCGGGCGTTAAGGATCAAGGAAAGGACCTTTCAGTATCAGAGACATCCCGTGGACGATACGGCTACACTAGGTGAGCCTCTCCATGGGCGTGAGGGTTGGCGCGTGACCTTTCCCGGGCATACAAGGCCATCTAACGAAGTGAAAGAAATAGGCGGAACACAAATAAAATAATCGAAGCGCGCGAGGGTAAAGAATGAGAGTAAGAACGCTCAGGCAGGATTCTATATCGCGAAGGCACAAATGCAATCATACGCAGCAATCATACGAACACCCAGTTTTGTAACAAGAGTACGGATAGTTCAAAGAATTACAAGTTTTAACAGAGAAAATAAAAAACGAAGGTAAAGTATAAAGCAGTTAAGCTTGAAGCTAAAGGTGGCGGGTGAGAGACAGCAGTTCAGTCATCCAAGTCCATGGGCACGACCTTCCCGTCGATGACATGGTGTGTAGGGTCGCAGTTCGAAATATTGATGCCCGCGTTCTTGCAGGACGCCTGGGTCAGACCCTCTTGGAAACCCTCCTCAAACGCCCCCACCATCTCCCCAGTCAGTTCTTGGACCTCCCCCTCTAGTTCGGTAATCCTGGAATCCTTGGATGCCAATTGCTTCTCCAGGAATTCCTTCTCCACCCGGAGCTTGTTAGCCTCGGCTTGTAGAAGGCTCAAAGCTTCAACCTTAGCAGTCAAGGCGTCCTCTCTTTCACCTAGCTTCTGCCTCCAAGCAGCGTCCAACTCATCAAGTTTTCTCCGCTGCACCTCGGATGTAAGAGCCGCCTCCTGGAGGCCAATGTTTTGGATTTGATAGGAGGTGAGCTCGGCTAGTTGAGCGGCATGCGCCTGTTCCAGTTCTCGCGCGTACGCCTCAGCTCCCTCCCTGCCCTCATGGGCCAGTTTTAGCAGAGATTGGGAAGCTTCCTCCTTGAGTCCCCAGTTTTGCTTCTCCTCCTTCAACGCCACCACCTCTTGCCTCAGCTTGCGAAGAACCTCCCTCCCTTTGATAGCATTTCGAGCCTGAGTACGCCACTTGATTGCCACCGCCAGGAAGGCCCCCATATAGTAAGGCATGCCTCCCCCTTTTTGAGGATCAGTCGGCGTCATTCCTTCGGTGAAGCCCTGCGTCAACTCCCTATGAATGGAGCGAGGAATTCGGGGTTTGCGCGAAGTCGAGCCAGGGACTGATACAGGAGGGGCGGAGCCCGACGCTTCAGCTGCGTCACGATGCGGCAACGACGAAGGTGGGGGAACCGAGTCAATCCTTTCCTCTCGCTCCTCGTGGGCTGGCGGAGGCGGCGGTGAGGTGGCACTGGGAGGATCGTCCCTGAGAGAGTTCCCATCGCCGGGGGCGCGGCGGGTGAGGCAATGAGACCCGTAGCCCTCCTCTTATGGGAAACCAGGGCAGAACCCGAGTCTTCGCTGTCGGAATCCACTATCAACACCCTTTTCCCTTTGTTAGGACGCGCTGAGGCAGGGGTTGACGCCATGGCTAATGGAACCGCAACAATGGGAGGAGGAGAGGCAGATGGTGGAGGGATCGGCAGGGAAGCAACGGTGGGCACGTCGGAGGCGACGACGTCCCCACCTTCCTTGGTAGATTTTGCCTTCTTCAAAAATTTGGCAAGAGCCAGCCGCCTCGAGGAAGTCATCACTGAACCTGCAACAGCGAAAAATAGTAGAGTAAAGGTTGGTTCAGATGAAGCAGAAGGGAAATTCTATGGCCAAACACACGCAGATAACCACAACAACTAATGTATCTTAAACAACCAAGGGCAGATACCAAAGTAGGTAGAAAGCCCATGGGCGTTGAATTCGTTCGCGATGAGTTTGGCGGTATCGAAGACTACCCCCAGTCCCGCCAAGGCTTTGCACACATCCCGGTCGGAGGGGGTAAGCTCATCCAAAGCCAGGGCCTTCATGGTTATGGGCTTATCCGTCCAGTATAGGGGAAAGCCCTCTAGGATGGTAGGATCGCGCTTGGTCGCACGTACCTTGAAGAATTTCCTCTTCCATCCTTTGAACGAATTTTGGAAGAGCGTAAGAATGATGCGCCCTGCGATGCCAGAAAAGCTCATCCATAGGCTCTTCCCCTGTTTCTTTACCTCGAAAAAGTGAAGAAAAACGTCTACAGAAGAGGGAACACCTAGATAGCCGCAGAGAATTTGGAACCCCCTCACGAAAGCCCAACTGTTGGGGTGGAGCTGGGCGGGAGCAGTGTTTATCTCTGTAAGCAGCTCTTTTTCGAAAGAAGTGAGGGGCAGACGCAGGCCCACCCTCTTGAGCACCATTTGATAGAGGAAGAAGAAGGGGCTTCCCCCAGTATCCCGTGAGTCCGCACAAACGGGCATCCCAGGCCGCACCCGGCATACCAGGACTTGGGAGTCGTGATTTTTGTGAAAGGCGTTGAAATTATAAAGCGCGGGGTCCCCCCTGTGAGCCTCCACGTCCTCAACAGAGTTTAGGAGGGAACATTCGTCCAGAAGTTCGTCGGGAGCCCAGTCGTATTCGCCCTTATAATAAGATTTAGGGAGCGGGGGAGGCGCGGCGGTCTTAGTTTTCACCATCAATGCCAAAGCTGAAGATCAAAAGAAAAAGAAAGGGTTCAGAGAAAAGGGGTTGGGAGAAGAAAAGGGAAAAAATGGAAGGACCCTAGGAGGGCCCTACCCACACGAGAGCGAAGGGGAACGAGAGGAACAAAGAAGCATACAAACGATATCCAAAGAAATGCGGTAATATGGACAGTCCCAGGAAGTTCATACAGTGAGGAGAATCATCAAGGAGGGAAAAAACCGTACCTTTGGGGGCTGAAGGGCGTGGAGAGCGGAAGCACGAATGAACAGGGGTCGCGAGAGAAGGGATTCAGAGAAGACGAACAGTGAGAAAGGGCAGTGAAAGTGGATGTAACAGTAGTGGCAAGCGCGGGGTTTGGGTAACTTAAACGTTACGAGAAGCGCGAGGGACAACAAATGATAACCGTGTGATGATGCCACGTGTTTCAAGATTAAGCGCTCAAGGGGAGCGCAAGAGGTTCTTAAAGACGACCGCACGATGAGCCACGTGGCACGCGATTAAGCGCAGCCTCAAAGGACCTTATTTTTCCCATTTCAGGGGATGTCCAATCAGCCATTAAGAATACCCTTGTGGTTCAGAAAGTGTCACATCAGTAATTCGAAGAATTGCTGAGTCAGCAGAGAATGACACGTCATCAGGAGGGCACGTGGACGGCGTGGGCGAGGCTTTAGTCTTTGCGCTGAAGACAAGTCTTCGGCTTAAGACTGGGGGGCTTGTGTACTGTCCCGTATCCGGGCGTTGACTAAGTCAAGGTCAAAGTCAACGGCTGAAGAGTCAAAGTCAACGCAAGGCGTCGCCTAGGTGGAGAGACGCCAAGTGCCAGCATCGCCAAGAGGAAGCGTCGCCAAGGCAAGGCGTCGCCAAGGCAAGGCGTCGCCCAAGTGAAGGCGTCGCCCAACCAGGGCGTCGCCAGAGCAAACAGGGCATGAAGTAAGGCATTCACAGTGTGGTTCCCTGATACCCATGGGTAGGAAAGACCATGGAGGGAGCGACACCGTGGGAAGGCCTCAGGTTTCGATAGCTCGGGAACGCGATAAAGAGAAGGAAAAGGTGGCTTCAAGGCCATAGTGAAAGCATCAGGGTAGGGCAGCCTGACTCGTGAAGTACCCCTGCCGCCCCAGAGACGCCTTCGGGACAGATACGACCCAAGAGGAAGGTCACGCCCAGGGTAATCGGGTGCAGGGTACGAGAGGAAGGCAGATACGCTCTCAGAGTAAGTGACTAGATGATTGGGGGCATGAGTTGGCACCCAAAAAGTCACCCCTAGCGCAGTAGCACTCCCAGTAGGAGGACTCACACGTAGAAACGTCCCCAGGTGGGCAGAAGCGCCCCCAGATGGGGTCACGGCGCCGTGAGGCCCTCCACGTGTACAACAGCCATGTCAGAATGGAAACACCCCTTGGTCAGGTGCCAGGTAATTAAAGTCATTCAATACAGTTTCCGTTTCGAGCGTTCAGGTACTATGATGGCTCCCAAGCGTTTCAACGTCTTAAAGGCGCTACGTTTTCTAATTAAACGCTTTAATGAGTGCGTTACGTTTGTGATTAAAAGCGCTTTAAGGCGCTTTAAATGCTTGGGAGGTTTAAATAGCGCGGGGAATGTTGGAGACGGGGTTGGAACTTTTGGAAAATGTACGAGAACTCTCTGGTTGCTTGCTCGTGCTTCAAGGTTACGTACAAGTGACTGGGGAATATTTTTGCCTGAAGGAGACAATACACAGTTATTTTTTACCACCTTCAGAGTGCCATACGCGCTGCTCAGAGACGTAGGTGAACAATTTTGGTGTTTCTTGCTGGCTGACTTGAGGGTCGGAGTGCAAACGGCCGCTAGGGCGCCTCTTTGTCCTCTTTTTTGCAGGAATCCACAGATAACCAGTGGGAAGGAGTCCCTAGCTGACGGTTGAGGTCGTGCACGAAGACGTCCCGGTCAACCGGACGGAACAAGCACTGTCCACCAGGGCGTCTATGCTTGGCCAAGCATACGAATCCTTTGGGCAGGCTTTGTTCAAATCGGTGAAATCGACGCACATGCGCCATTTCCCATTGCTCTTCTTCACCAGCACGACATTGGCCAGCCAATCAGGGTACTGCACCTCCCTGATATGGCCTGCAGCGAGGAGTTTCTGTGTTTCGTCTCTGATCGCCTGCCTCCTCTCCTCATTGAACTTCCTTCTCCTCTGTCGTACTGGTCTCACCTGACTGTCCATCGCCAAATGATGGCACAAGAAGTCGGGATCGATCCCGGGCATGTCCGAAGCGGACCATGCAAACGCATCCAGATGCCGCTCTATCACCTTGGCGATCTGGTCCTGGAGCTCAACTTCCAGTGATCTTCCCAGCTTGAAGATCTTTCCCCCGATCTCCCTTTCGAGCCACTGCTCGACGGGTTTTGGTTTGGTTTCTCTGGCGATCACCGCCCTGGCGATTCCCAGCTCCCTCGCTTCCTCAGGGAGATTCCGCGCCTCTTCTTCCTCTAGACCGGCGTTCCCCTCTCCCAGCTCAGCATCCACCATCATCACGTCACTTCCGACGGTCTCTTCTATTACCGTCGGCCTGGGCTTCACACCAGGGGGCGGGGTGGTTGTCACGTAATTCACTGACCTCTTGTTCTTCAGGCTATTCTCGTAGCACTTCTTCGCTTCTTTCTGGTCGGACTTGATAGTGATCACCACCCCTTCCATAGACGGCAGCTTCACCTTCATGTGCCGGGTCGACGGTATAGCGCCTATTCTGTTGAGCGTGGGTCTTCCCAGCAGAATGTTGTATGCTGAGGGAGCATTTACGACAAGGTACTTGATTTTCTCTGTTCTCGAACCAGCCTCATCTGTAAACATGGTCCTCAACTCAATGTACCCCCTGACCTCCCCCTGGTCGCCAGCGAAACCATACAAACACCCCCCATAGGGCCTCAGCTGGTCAATAGGCAACTCCAACTGTGTGAAAGTCGGCCAGAACATCACGTCTGCCGAGCTTCCTTGGTCCACCAGAACCCTATGGACCTTCCTTCCCGCCGTAATCAACGAGATGACTATGGGGTCGTTGTCATGAGGCACAACGTCCCGAAGATCTTGCTTTGTGAACGTAATGTCCACAGCGAGTGGTCCTCAAACATATCCACCATCATCACAGACCTCACACACCTCTTCCTCTGTGATGCGGTGCATCCACCACCCGAGAAACCTCCTGCAATGGTGTGGATTTCCCCGTGTGTAGGCATCTCGTGCTGCTGAGCCTCTCCACCTGCTGGTTGGGAGCTCGACGCGCCCCCCGTCCTTCTGTCCAGCAAGTAGTCGTTTAGGAACCCGCTCTTGACCAGATCGTCGAGCTGGTATCCTAAAGCCAAGCACGAGTCCACGGTGTGGCCAAAGCCCTGGTGAAACTCACACCAGGCGTCTGGCTTTGGTCCCAGCACCTTGTCGCCCACCTTCTCGGGCGCTTTCAACCTAGCTGATATATTGGGAATGGCGATCAGGTCCGCCAATCCCATGACAAACTTGTGCTTTGGCGGTCGATTGTACTCCCGGCGTGCTGGTTGCGGGCGCCCTTGGCCCCTGCCCTTGTTCTTCCTTGGATCATAAGGATGGCGAGTCCTCTGATCCCTCCTGGCCGCCGCTGTCTCCAGCACCCTCTGTGGCTGGATCCTGGTCTGGGCGCGTGGCCTAGTGGGAGCCACGCTTCCTCTTTTCTCGGCGACCTCACTCTCATCGGCGATGTGGGCCACCGCAAGTCGCCTGACCTCAGCAAACGTGGCAGGGTGAGCCCTGATCAATGCTTCGCAGAATGGTCCCGGCAGCACGCCCTTCTTGAATGCGTAGACCAGCATCTCTTCGTCTTTGGCTGGCGAGCGGACCATCTGCGCCCCAAAACGATTCAGGTAGTCCCTGAGGGACTCTCCCTGATACTGCCTTATGTCGAACAAATCATAAGACACCCTGGGCGGTGCCTTGTTCACGATGTACTGCTCGACGAAGATCTTTGAAAACTGTTGGAAATTGGTTATGTGACCCGTAGGTAGGCTCACAAACCATTCCAGCGCCGTTCCCTGGAGCGTGCTCACGAACATCTTGCAGTATACGGCGTCTGATCCTCCTGACAGCATCATCTGTGTATGGAACGTGGTGAGATGTGCCTCAGGATCCTCCACGCCGGTAAAAACAGCTTTCACAGGCACCACGCTCGTAGGGATAGGCGTGTCAGTAATCGCCTGAGCGAAAGGCATAGGGAAAACGCGAGGTGGCGTTGACGGCGCGACCTCCTCAGCGACTGGGCGCCCTCACTGCTCCTGAAGAGCTTGACGCAGTTCTTCAGTCACTTTGCTAAGCTCATCATTCCTGGCCCGAGAGGCGACCAGGTCCTCGTGCATTCTTGCCTGCTCTATGCGCGAGGCTTCCACATTCGCCTGCAGCGAACGCATGATCTCCACCATCTGCGCCATAGTCATGGCGCCTTCAGCAGCAACGGGCGCAACTGGACTTGAATGGTTGCTTCTCATTTTTCTCATGAAAACTTGACGAATCACAGGGAGCAATGAACAACACCTTCTTCAGCGACAATCGATTCAGCGATCAATCGGTCAGAACTTTGCGAAACTTCGAAAGAAACCTCAAGAACATAGAAAACCTCTACAGAAACCCGCAACTCCACCAAAAACCAGCACTTCTTCCACGAAAATCCAAACGAGCCAAAGAACTCAAATCTCACCGAACGAAACTCGCGCAATCAGCGGAAAACTTCACCTCACCGAACAAAAACCCAAACGGTCGGTGGAAAACGCGTAATTACCGAACAAAACCTAGATGAACAGCGGACAATGGTTGCACCAGCACACAACCTCACAGAAA
The DNA here is from genome assembly GCF_000499845.2 of Phaseolus vulgaris. Taxonomy (NCBI): domain Eukaryota; kingdom Viridiplantae; phylum Streptophyta; class Magnoliopsida; order Fabales; family Fabaceae; genus Phaseolus; species Phaseolus vulgaris. The sequence goes on from NC_023750.2 coordinate 20,831,781, forward strand.
CTGCAGAAACCTCCAAGAACTCACGCTGTGGATGGGAACAGGTTTTACACGGCCCCACGGTGGGCGCCTGATGATCCTGCCTGTTGACCAAAGCGCTGGAGCTTTTCCTCGTCAAACTTGGATCGACGTATGCGCCGCGTCTGCCTCCGTCCTCCGCCGCGATCCACCTCAAGAACCTGCAAAAGACGAAACGGCGCCGCTGCGGCCGATCGCACTCCAACGCCCAAGTCAGTGACTAAACCACCAATTACTTCAAGAGTAAGACTCAAGAACTCTAAGGAACCGTGACCAGTTCTCTCTCAGTGTACTCAAGACTCGCAAGCGTAAAGAATAATCTGAACGTGCGTACCTCAGAAGTTCGTTGAGAAACTCTTATATACCTGGACACTTTCTCTCTCCTGGCAGTTACACACCTGGACACGTGGCTTGCATCCAGCTGTACACGTGCCTTCATCTGGAGCATCCTTGACTTGGGCGCTACTTCTGACTCTCCTTTGGCTAAGTTACTTATGCATGATACTACTCAGTGCATAGTTGTCTTGGAGCGCGATCTCTACTGGATTGGCGAGTTAGGGTGCCTTCGTACACACCTTCCCTGTGGTCTCGCCGGCCGCCTTCATAATCTGCACCACCTGTTCCACCGTTTATGCCCGAGTGAGCTGTCCCCCGACCTCATCCTCTGGCCAGCTGGGAAGCATCCATCTGCCTTCATCTTCGGCGATGTCCTTGCTTTGGCGATCTCTAATCACTTGGTCGCCTGGATTCACATCTGGCGACCTCATCTTCAACTTGGTGACCGCCGGTATTGGTATGATGGAGATTGAAGCACGCCAACTTAATAACTGGCGAGTACGCGAACCCCCCAACCTCCTTCCCTTCTGCCAACCAGGTGTACCATCCAACACGCCTATATCACAGCTCGACGCCACGTCATTACTCCCGACTACCAGGGCGGTAAAATATTCACTAAATTAGATATAATTTATAAAATAAAAAAATATTGCTATCTGATCCGATCGGTCATCGGTAGTCGATGACGTCAGCATCAGAGAACCACGTGGACCACTCGTAGGGTGACACGTGGACCAGGTGGCAGAGAGGTAGGGGGACGATCGCCAAGAGAGGTGATCGGTGGTCAGTAACCAAGTTACCACCGACAGATCAGGCGGCAGAGAGGTTGGGGGATAGATCACCCAGAATGGTGATCGGTGGTCAGTAGCCAAGTGACCACCAGCAGACCAGTTCCCAGACTCGCGCCTGGAGGCAGAGCGCGAGTAGCGAATAAACACTGATCAGTCATCGGGTGTATTGTCATCGGGGTCTCGTGTTACACGCAGTTAAACCGGGACTAAGGTTCCCAGAGAGAGCGTTACGCATAGACCTCGCATGAGCACACCTCAAGGAATCATGCACGAGAGTGGCCTGAGGGAACTAGTAAGCCAGTCAGTGATTGGTGATTCCCTCAACCCATTACGTGCGTGTCATCCAGAAGGGTAAGTCGCCTACACAGAGAGTAACGTTCGGTGAGTGCGCCTAGACCAGCCACGCCCGACGTCCGCTCCTAAGAATGTGCAATTTACCCAGATCAGAGAAGCATCCTAAGTTACTCCGCAAGGGCGTAGCTTAGACGGACAAAGAGAGGCGCTAGAGCCCTTCCAGTAAGTGACGCGTGTGTGGTTAGATGTGAGTTGCAGGCCTCCACGTGTCACCATCTGAGAGGGGTGCGGTCCAGACAAAAGAGCACTCCGTACCGCTAAAGGTACAGACAGGCGCAGCCAAGCGCAGACATGCGCAGACTCTCACGCTCCCCATTGCTGATTCTGAAGGTACGCTTTCTCTGAAAAGCATGACAGGGTTCTGACACATGCCAGAAAAGCATAACAGAATTCTGTTATGCCCAGGAGCAGGGAAAGAGAGATAAAAGGCAGAATCAGAGTGAGAGTGAGGGGAGAGGAAAAAACAGAGTGCAAGTTTTACACACACACATTTTACGAAGTTTCCAGTTTCTGGTGGTTCTGTTGAACTAACTTGATCGTCGGAGTGCAAACGGCCGCTAGAGGCGCCGTCTGTGTATTTTGCAGGTCACATCTTGAAGCCATCAGAGAGACAGAGTTCAGAAGGTGATTCTTCAGGAGACACAGTCGCGAAGACAGGGCAGAAAGTGTTACAAAGCGATTCACCCACGTTCAAGTTGCCGGCAGGATCATTTGGCGCCCACCGTGGGGCCCGAGTGAATCGTTGTCCCATATATACCACAGTTTTAAAGCTCACCAGAGTTTTGTCAGTTTCTCTGATAGAGAAGATGCCTCGAAACAGACAACCATCACCTGCGCCATCCGCTGATGAAGGAGCTGTGACAATGGCGCAGGTCCTGGAAATGGTGCGCACGCTGCAGGATAACGCTGCAGCGTCGAAAGTCGAACAAGAAAGGATGCAGACGGAGTTGGCTGCGTCTCAAAGCAGGAACGACGAACTGAATCGTGTCAACAAAGAGTTGAGAAGAACGCTGCAGGCGCAGAGGGAGCACGTCGTTGACGAAAGGGTGTCTAGGCAGCCTTCACCTCCAAGGGCATTTCCCATGCCATTCTCCCCTGAGATTATGGGAACCATGGTGCCTCCCAACCTGGTGGGGGTAAAAGCGTCGTTCAAAGGGGTAGAAGACCCAGAGGCGCATCTGACGGCATTCCACACCCAGATGATGTTGTCTGGGGGCTCAGACGCTGTATACTGCAAGATGTTCATGAGCACACTGAGCGGAATCGCCATGGAGTGGTTCGTGAGTTTACCAGAAGGGCATATCACGTCATTTTCTCAGTTCTCGAAGCTCTTCATCGAGCAATACATCGTCAACAAGGCACCTGCAGTGGTGTCCTACGACCTGTTCGACGTGCGCCAATACCAGGGGGAGTCGCTGAAAGACTACCTCAACCGTTTTGGAGCACAAGTGGTTAGACTACCCAGCAAAGATGAAGATATGCTTGTGCACGCGTTTAAGAAGGGAGTGCTGCCTGGCCCTTTCAGTGAGTCTCTCATCAGGAGCCATCCCAGCACCTTTGCAGAGATCCGACGGCGTGCGGTGGCGCACATAGTGGCAGAATTAGAGGTTTCTGAGAAGAGGGGAAGTGCTGCACCACCCAGACCGCGTGGAGGGCAAGGAAAACCACAGCAAGCGAGGGTGCATGAGGCCAAAGAGGGGAAGAAGGGGCGGGAAAAACCTCGTCCCTATGCACCAGGCAAAGACCAGAGTAAGGGGCGTGCAAGGGAGAATAACGCGCCCCCAAGATACAACTTCATGGTGGGGTTGGCGGATCTCATCGCCCTTCCCGCCGTAGCAGCAAGACTACGAGTACCAGAGAAGACAGACAAGGTACTCGGAAGGAAGAAGAATGAATGGTGTGAGTTTCGTCAGGCCTTTGGACATACACTTCATTCCCGTTTGGCGCTGGGACACCAACTGGCAGAGTTGGTGAAGTCTGGTTTTCTAGCAGATTACCTGCGTGAGCCACAGGGTGATCGCGCGTCAGGATCCCAAACTGGAGAGCAACAGCATGAGGTCCCTGTGCATGGGGAAGTGCAGACGATCGCTGGAGGCTTCTCTGGTGGGGGATGCACAGCTTCACAAAGAAGGAGATACACTCGATCTGTGATGGCGGTAGATGCAGTGAATGAGAGTCATTACCCTGAGGTGGACATTGTCTTCAGGAAGGCTGACCTACGAGACGTTGTCCCACACGACAACGACCCTGTGGTCATTTCTCTCATCACGGCAGGAAGACGAGTGCATAGAGTACTCGTAGATCAAGGAAGCTCGGCGGATGTCATGTTCTGGCCAACATTCAACAAGCTACAGTTGTCCCCTGATCAGTTAAGACCGTATACTGGTTGTCTCTACGGTTTGCAGGGGATCAGGTAGAAGTGCGGGGATACATCGAGCTGAGGACAACGTTCACTGACGGAACGACAGCCCGCACTGAAAAGATAAAGTACCTGGTGGTGAACGCCCCTTCTGCGTACAATGTCCTGTTGGGGAGGCCAACGCTCAATAGACTGGGCACAATACCATCGACAAGGCATATGAAGTTGAAGCTGTCGTCGATGGAAGGGACCGTGATAACCATCAAGTCGGATCAGGCTGAGGCAAGACGCTGTTATGAGAACAGCTTGAAGCAAAAGAGAAGTGTGTGCCATGTCACCACAA